>NC_068383.1:1643255-1755755 GCF_023724105.1 Carassius gibelio
GTTCTGAGGTCACTTCGTGCTGTTCACATTCCAGGCCTGCTCAGTCGTACAGCCGACGAGCTGTCTTGAGCAATGCTCCCGGGAGAATGGCGACTCCATCCCCTGACGGTCCAGCTGATTTGGAGGCGGTTCAGAGCCGCTCAGGTAGACCTGTTTGCTGCTCCAGAGACCTCTCACTGCCAGGCCTTCTACTCCCTGACCGAGGGAACTCTCGGCACGGACGCACTGGCACACAGCTGGCCGCGGGACCTACGCAAATATGCGTTTCCCCCAGTGAGCCTTCTCGCACAGACGTTGTGCAAAGTCCAGGAGGACGAGGAGCAAGTCTTACTAGTAGCGCCATATTGGCCTACTCGGACCTGGTTCCCCGAACTAGTGCTCCTCTCGACAGCCCCTCCTTGGCTGGTTCCTCTGAGGAGGGATTTACTGACTCAGAGACGGGGCACCATTTAGCACCCGCGTCCGGACCTTTGGAAACTCCATGTTTGGTCCCTGGACGGGACGCGGAGGTTCTAGGTGACCTACCCCAAGAGGTAGTTAACACCATCACTTCGGCAAGAGCACCGTCTACGAGACACGCCTATGCCTTGAAGTGGAACCTGTTCGTTGAGTGGTGTTCTTCTCGCCGAGAAGACCCCCGAAGATGCCCGATTGCGGCCGTGCTATCCTTTTTGCAGCAAGGGTTGGAGCGAAGGCTGTCTCCCTCCACCCTCAAAGTCCAGGTTGCCGCTATTGCTGCGTACCATGACCCTGTGAATGGGAAGTCTTTGGGTAAGCATGACCTCATCATCAGGTTCCTTAGAGGGGCCAGGAGGTTAAATCCATCCCGGCCCCCCTGTATACCCTCTTGGGACCTGTCTCTAGTGCTTAAATCACTACAGCAGGGCCCATTCGAGCCTTTGCATTCAGTTGAGCTAAAGTTTCTTTCATTGAAAACTGTGCTCCTGCTTGCACTGGCCTCCATCAAGAGGGTAGGGGACCTGCATGCATTTTCGGTCAACGATTCGTGCCTAGAGTTCGGGCCGGCTGACTCCCAGGTAATCCTGAGGCCCCGGCCTGGCTACGTGCCCAAGGTTCCCACTACACCCTTCAAAGACCAAGTGGTGAACCTGCAAGCGCTGCCCCTGGAGGAGGCAGACCCAGCCCTGGCTTTGCTTTGTCCTGTTCGAGCATTAAGGTGCTACGTGGACCGGACGCAAAGCTTCAGGACCTCAGACCAGCTCTTTGTCTGTTACGGAGGCCGGCAGAAGGGGAATGCCGTCTCTAAGCAGAGGATGGCCCACTGGATTGTGGATGCCATAACCCTGGCTTATCAGGCTCAGGATGTGCCCTGCCCGTTCAGGCTTCGAGCTCACTCAACTAGAAGTGTTGCATCCTCCTGGGCGCTGGCTCGTGGCGCCTCGCTGACAGATATTTGTAGAGCTGCGGGCTGGGCGACCCCTAACACGTTCGCTAGGTTCTATAACCTTCGTGTAGAGCCGGTATCCTCCTGTGTTCTCACCTCAAACGGGTAGTGGCACTGAGAGGCCCCGGTTAGTGTCGGCTTGCTAAAACTGCTCCAGAGTGTCCGAACTGTAGACCCTGTTGAGTTCCTCCATCACCCTAGGCAGCTGGACGCGGCGGAACGTCCGGCGCCAGGCCTTCATGATGAATCCGTGAGAACCATGGAAGGCTGGGCTCCATATTGAGACCTAAGCGGTACTCGTATGTGTATAGTCCACGGTATAGCCTTAGAGCCCGTGTTTCCCCGGCAGACTTCTGCCTTCCCAAGAGGGTTTTAATCACCTCAAATTTCTCCGTATACTCCTAAGCGGATGCTATATGTGTATTTGCCTCCGAGACCTCCTTCGGGAAGGATGGGGCTTCCGCAGCGTCCCGGCTCCAAGCGGACCGGGTACGTTTTCCCAGTGTTATCCAATCTCACCCAGTGAGGTAGTGCTTTGACAATGGTGAGTGGAGCTACTTGTTCTGAGCCCCGGCCTACACCTAATAGGGGTGCAGGCGGCTTGCACAGGGCACTGGAAGGGGCAGCACCCATGGCGCTTTGATAGGGATCCCATATTCGTCGGTCATCCGACGTGGCGTCGAGAGTGACCGACTGAAAGGGAACGTCTCGGTTACGTATGGTAACCCTCGTTCCCTGAAGGAGGGAACGGAGACGCCACGTCCCGTCGCCATGGTTGCTGTCCCGCCCATGAGCTGCCGGGTTCCCGGCTCAGCTCCTCAGCGAAAAACTGGTATGCATTGCACCTGCTGCCCTCTTATACTCACGCAGTGATCAGCGGCAGCTGGATGCAATAATTGCATGCCAATGTGCATTGGCTCGTTTAGTTTACACTCGAAGTAGATTGGTCTATCGAAGCGATATCCCATATTCGTCGGTCATCCGACGTGGCGTCTCCGTTCCCTCCTTCAGGGAACGAGGGTTACCATACGTAACCGAGACGTTTTTCTTTTCATTATTCTTAATATTAAGTATTATTTTAAAAAAATCTGAAAACGTCTTAATGAGTGAAGAAAATGTATTTTTTTTTATTTTTTTTTTGTATTTGTATTTTATTTATTTGCATTTTTCCATGTAACCCCCCCCCCCCCATATAACTGCATGCATCTCACTCATAATGAGGTCATGTGACCTAAATGAAGCGTGCTACTGTACTACAATATGCATAGCTTGTAAACTGCCTTTATGCATGAAAACTCAGACTGTTTAAATGTTAAATTAAAAAATTAAAATTAAATTTATGCATTTAGCAGACACTTTTATCCAAAGCGACTTACGGTGCATTCAGGCTATCAATTTTTTACATATCATGTGTTCCCGGGGAATCGAACCCCCAACCTTGCGCTTGCGCTTGCTTGTGTTAAGGCATGTTTAAAATAAAATTTGTATAAAAATGAAAAATTACAGTAACTCTCTGCCAAGATAATGACATGCAGCAGAATGCAAACGAGGTCATGTGATCATAATAAAGTGCACTGCTGCTTAAAAACATTCATTGCATGCTAGTTGAGTAAGTTGAGTAAAGAAGTATTCAGTTGTGTACATGTTGTATGCATACTGCATGCTTTCAAGCTAGCTTAAAAAATAGGGTCAAAGGTTCCACAATGCACACTGCACATACTGTATCCCAAAATAATCAGGAATAACATAGGAATAAAAATGTAAAATTAGAGTGAAATGTATTTTTTCAAATTTATTTGCTTAAAAAAAACTCTTGATGAGTGAATTAGTACGAAATTATAGTTTGTAGAAATTAGACATTAAGCTTTTTTTTTTTTTTTTTTGCATTAATATTTTATTTTAATCATTTATTTATTTGCATTTTCACATGAACCGCCTTCAAGCGTACAACTTAATTTTTGAAACTTTGTCCATGTTTAGCATGGGAATCCAACTCTTTAACAGTGTAAAAAACTCAGTATGCATGAAATAGCATTTCACCCCCCCATTAATGAATGTCTCTGTTCAGTCTGCCGCTCTCCCAGACAGAGTGATAAAGTAGAAGAAGCTTGCATTCATTCACTATCTGCCTCGCCGCTTCGTTACCTCGTTAAGAAGTCAATTAAAAAGGAAATAAAGTCTGGAAGAGGAATATTGTTTCCTGTGTTGCTTGCTTTGCAGGTCTGAAATAGCGGCCTTCAATTGCATGCTATGAATCAAGAGAAAAATGTTAGTCATGAGCATCTGAAAGCATGAACTGGACACATATTTTCTGTCATCCATCACAGATGCAGTGACGCTCGGATGCAGCAGATGTTGACCAGGCTGAGAAGATGCATTTGTGTTGAGGCGTTAATGAGGTGTGGGTTTATAAACAAACACTCTTACCTGTCTAAGGCTTGCTTTTGCAATGCACAAATATCTGATGATGCAGAAACCATGATCATTTGTTTTCTGGCTTTAATTAATCATTGCATTATTGTATTTTTACTGGAACACAGTACAAAAAATAATGAGAATAATGTGAATAAAACAAAGATAAAGTGCATTTGACAAGAAAACATCGTTTCAGTCTTTACTTGAAAATTTCATGTTAAAATTCAACATGTTACTGCAGTGAAAATGATTTAAAATTACTTAATTTTTATTTAGTTGAATGCAAATGCAAAGTTGTGCACAATATGCATTCTGTAAAAATAGTAGTGCATTTATATCATGATTATTCTGAAATATAAATGATACTAAAAATATAATACAAATCATGAATGATATATACTATAATATACTATAAAATATAAATGCACTACTATTTTTACAGAATGCATATATGCATAACTTTGCATTTGCATTCAACTAAATAAAAATGAAGTAGTTAACTTTTAAATATAAAATTTTATAGTATATTATAGTATATATCACTCATGATTTGTATTATATTTTTAGTATCATTTATATTTCAGAATAATCATGATATTTCAGTTTCATTGAAACTATTATAGTTTTTATTAATATTTTGAATTGTTAAAGTATTTGTTGTTTGTTTTAAACCGTGCATAAATAATGTTTCACCATGTTACAGGAACGTTCGCTATTTTGCAAACATTATGAGAAAATTATTTTTGAAAGTTTTCTTAACCATCTGAGACACATAATTATTATAATAATAATAATAATAATAATAAAAACATTAGACATCCATGTGTTAATTCTTGGTTATTTGTATGTTAAAGACAACATTAATGCAACGTTCCATTTTATTATTTTTTAAATATCACGGAATGTTAATTTTGGACGTTCTCTTAATAATTTAAAGACAGTGAGTAGTAACATTTAAAAACGTAAGACAAACGTCTGAATAAAAGTTTTAGAAAAACATTCCGTAAACATTTTGGGGAGAATTTTTGTGTAACCTTGAAATAATAACGTCACAATAATTGGACATTTCAATGTTTTAGAAACATGTCAAAATTATGTTCTTACAACGTTTATATAACCTACATTTGTTATCTAGGCCATCATGAATGTGCAAAAACTATGTCTACCCCTGCAGACCAAGTCAGTCGTGCTTCTGTCCTTGACAGCGTCAGAAACAATGAGCTGAGTGAATCCTAAAAGAACTGACAGGATGGATTTAACGTCCTAAAGAATAGATACGCATCAGATATCATCATCATAATCATCAGCTCAATTACTGAGAGCGAAACGCCGCCGAAGGCAGAGAGGTGCTGAGAATACGGTTACACAGGGAACGAGGGATGGAGATGAGAGAGACCGAGATGGAAAGATAATGGCCTATTTTCTTACACCTCTTCACTGACCTTCATTTGTACATCTGACTGTCAGAAGAGCTGAAGCCCCTCTGATCTCATGATGTTCACATGCATCATTCATCACTTCAGTCTGTTCACCCGAGAGAGTCTGGAAACACGTGTTAGTCAGACGGTTGAGTTTTTATTCAGGCCAAGAATCACCCGAATAGAGCCGAAAGACATGAGTGCTGTTCATTTAGCTTTTATATGGGGTTTACAGCCGTCAGGTGAAGCCGACAACACAAACATGAAGACATGGAAAAACATTCATATAATATTCTCTCTGTAAACTATGGAAGCTTGGTTCCACCATGAAATAAAAAAAATAAAATAATATATATATATATATATATATATATATATATATATATATATATATATATATATATATATATATATATATATATATATATATATATTATTATTATTATTTTTCAATTACAACTTTTTGCTCACAAACCTCAAAAAAAAAAAAAAAAAAAAAAAAAAACTGAGAAACTGTGTAATAAAAAGTCACAACAACCTTTTATTTATTTATTTATTTTATGGCAGGAACAAAACAATATAAATTCAGAATTCTGAAAAAAGTCATATATGTAAAATCGGAATATTCATATATAAATTTGGAATTGAGAGATGTAAACTGGAGTCCCGAAATATAAACTTGGAAATGCAAAATATAAATTTGGAAATGTGGGAAATAAAAGAAGAATTGTGATACATAAACTCTGAATTGAGAGATATAAACTTGGAAAAGTGAGACATAAAATCATAATTGTGATAAATAAACCTCGGAATACAGAGATATAAACTTGGAAGTGTGAAATATGAACTTGGAAAAGTTAAGACATAACATCAGATTCGTGATATATAAACCTCGGAAAAGAGAGATATAAACTTGGAAAATTGAGACATAAAATTAGAATTGTGATGTATAAACACGGAATTGAGAGACATAAACTTGGAAAAGTGAGGTATAAACTCAGAATTCCAAGATACAAACTCGGAATTGCACGAGGTAAAATTGGAATTATGAAATACAAACTCGTAATTGTGATATATATATATAATTGGATATATAATTGAAATTGAGTGTCAAATTCTGAAAATTGTGAGACAACTCAGAATGGCATTTTGTAATCTCTGAATTACACAAGATTTACTTGGAAATGCAAGACATAAATTCAGAATTGTGAGATATGAACTCATAACTGAGATACTTAAAGTCAGAATTGCAAGACATAAACTTAAAATCACGAGAAAAGTATAGTATAGTATAGTGAGAGGTAAACTAAACATTTGATGTAACGGCAATTGTGGGGAGAAAAATTCACAAATACCTTTTTTATGTTTATAACCTGTGGAGGATATAAGCTTCCATAGTAAACAGGTGTGAAACTTAGTGAATAATGTGTCTACAATTTCTGTTCAAATAAAGGACAAACTTGGGGAGGAATTGCTTTTGGTACTAATATTTTATTTTTTGATTTTTCAAACAAAATTGTGCACCTTTCTAAGATTACATGATTCAAACCTGATAACGTATATATGGCAAATCCAGTGAATTATTCTTTATAATATCGATCCAGTACCCTGTAAAAATGAGTTGTTGAACAGATTTAAAGACACTTCATATATGGTAATATCATTTTGATGTGATTGTACTGACACTGTCAGATGAGAACTGATTTTTTTTTTCTTTAAGCTGCTTTGAAACAATCAAAAAGCACATTATAAATAAATGTGATGACTTTTTATGCATGCAAACACAATGAGATAAATGCATAATTTCAATCCTTAAACGATTAATGTTTTTTTTTTCGTATTATTCTGATTTCTGAAGATCATGTGACACTGAAGACTGGAGGAATGATGCTGAAAATACAGCGGAGAATCACAGAAATACATTACACTTTGACAGATATTCAAATGGAAAATTGCTGTTTTAAATTATAATAATATTTCACAATTTCTACTGTATTTCTGATCACATAAATGCAGCCTTAGTGAGCAGAAGAGACATAAAAAAACGTATTGAGCCCAACATTTTGAATCCAAGTCAACACACATTTAAACTGAATTAAAACAAGATACTTTGTTTCGTTTTCATTCTGACAAAATTACTTTTATTTTGTAATTTTTAGTTTTATTTTTCGCGTGTTCTGAATATCGCAACAAATTAATTTGTATTCATTTATTAGCACAATTAAACACATTATTCATCATAATAAAGGTTTAATCCCTAGAAAGGTAATAAAAAAAATGAAAATGGAAATGCAGTTCAAATCATTATCAAATAATGTCAAATAAACCTTTCATTGTGTATTACGAATATAGTTTTTTCTTATAGTTCTCTTTTGTAGTTGCCTTTGGATAAAGGGCTCTGCTAAATTTATAAAAAAAATAACAAAAAGGCATAATTATAAGATCTGTGTGCCTAGAATACAACAGTAGTGCACTATATATACTGCATACTGCTATTATTACATGCACAATATGTGAAATTTTAAGCAGATAGATGTTTCAACTGTCAATCATAGTGCATTTTTAATTACACTACCATTCAGAGGTTGAAAGAAGTCTTTTCTGCTCACCGAGGCTGTATTTATTTAATTAAAATACAGTAAAAATGTGAAATATTATTATAATTGAAAATAACTCTGTTCCATGTGAATTTATAGTAAAGTGTAATGTATTTCTGTGATGCTCCGCTGTATTTTCAGCATCATTCCTGCAGTCTTCAGTGTCACATGATCTTCAGAAATCAGAATAATATGATGATCTACTGCTCAAGAAACATTTCTGATTATATTTTGAAAACAGCTGTGCTGCTCAATATTTTTGTGTAATATGTGATGCATTTTATTTTTCAGGACTTACAGATGAACAGAAAGTTCAAAAGAACAGCGTTCATTTGAAACCGTAACATTATAACTTTTGATAAATTTAAGGCATCTTTGATTAATGAAAAAAAGTTAGTTAATATGGCACTCAGTTATCACCTTAAAGAAGACACGCTGACGTCAAACAAAAAAATAAATCACTATAATAAATTACTTTTTGAAATAAAACTAAAATTTTATTAAAACTAAAATATTTAGAATATTTTTAAAAAACAAAAATTGAGAAAAGACATGAGAAAAGCATAAAGATACTAAACCAAATTAAAATAAATGGAATTTAAATAGAAATAAAATAGAAATACTATATGAAAATCTCAACAAAAATACAACATACTGTTTTTTTTATAAATAAAAAAATAAATATTAAATGAAAAATTTTAATTAAATGAAAGTGAGAAATTAGAGAATGTTGCAACTAATTAAAATAAGTTAAGGTTGAATTACTAAAACTACTACTGATATAAAAAAATATTAAACTATTTAAAAACATTTCTATTAAACTATTAAACTACATAAACTATTAAACACGAGAACTGAATACTGAATAGATATTGAAAAATAAATCAAATATAAATTTTAGCTAAATATTAAAATATAATTATAAATATAAAAAAATAATATATATTAGAAAATAATACAAAATAAACTAAACTCAATTGAAATACAGCTGAAATAGAATAAAATATAAATAACAGGTGAAAACTTAACTAAATGACAATTAGAAGTGTTGCTTTGGCTAAAATTACGAACTGAAATAAAAATAAAACTGAATGTAAAAAAAAACAATTAAAACCATTCAGACATTAAAAAATACCCAAAACATAAAAACAAGACAAGCACATAAATTAAACTAAAATTACAATGAAAATAGATATAATAAGCTCCAGATAGTACCAAAAATCTATAATAGTATAAAAACGGTGATTGATTAAAATGGTTATTTAGAATTTGTATATAATAATGTGTAAATATTAGCATCTTTTTTTTTCTTCTTCAAACTTTTAACGTCTCTTTGCATCTGAATATGATCCTCTCACAATTCCCTTCACCATCACGGTTATTCACGAGTTTGCACGTGTGAAGAAGTGCCCTGACATCAGCTCGCTCAGATGTGAAGTGTGATAACCCAAATCACACAGACACACGCTAAAGATGCACACATGCTAAACAGCGGCTCTAAAAAATGGGGAAGATGTTGAGCTGGAAGGAAAAGGAGAAGGATGCAGCGATATGATGCTAGAAGAAGTTTTCCTGACTGTCCTCTCCAACACTGTCTGGATCTTCAGTTTAACTCTTGCCTGTCAGGGCAGATTCACTTTCTGACCACAGCTTGTTCACTGACCGTCTGCTGCGCTTTGCATTCAAAAATAACAAGTGCTATTTTAACAAGAGTATTTATGTGTGCCAATGACTTTGTTATTAACTGAAAATTAAAAAATAATACATTTGTGTTTATGAAAATAAAATAAAATATAAATATTAGATGAAAAACTTTTAAAGTCAACTTGGAAGCTAATTGAAGTGATTAATCAGAATAAATAAAATATTTGGAAATATAAAATAAATAAATAAATAAATAAATAAATAAATAAATAAATAAACAAATAAACGAGAGAAGCAAAAAAAACTAAATTACTACAAATGAGACTAAATTGAATCTGAATAAAGTTTAAATGTAATAAAATATAAATAATAGATGAAAAACTAACTGAAATTAGTTTAAGCTCTGGTATTAAAACTGAATATAAATATAATTTAAAACCATTTAGAAAAACATTATTAAAAGAAAAGAAAAAAGCTAATAAACGTGATAAAAGCATATAACCAAAAAAAATTAAAATCATTTAAATAAAATAAATAAACTGAACTGAAAAAATCTGAAAGCCAATAAAATATAGATAATAGATGAGAAACTTAAACTAAATGGGAAAATGAGAAATGTTGCCTTGGCAATAAATTAAATAAGTATATATACTATAACTACTAACTAAATTAAATTAAAAGTAAGTTAAATTAAAACTATTTAAAAAAATGACAAAACAATCAAATTACTAAATTAAAACTGACAATATAAAAATAAAATGTAATTCAAAATATATAATAGTAAATAAATTGTACTACATTAACTGCTGTAGAGCATTGTGCAGAGACTGTAGCATTACTATTATTTTTTTTTTTTTACACAAGACATTTTTATGATTTTTTTGATATATTATTATGTTGTGATAAAAACTTATAATCATCAATATAATAACATACTGAGTCCCAAAATCAATGTAGAATTTCCCCTAGTCCCAATCTTTTTAACTGAAACTTGACACTTTCTTTCTTCACACATAATGTGATAACTATTTAAATCAATATACTATGCGCACTGATTTATTTGGCAAATGGTTAATAAATATATTGTACATTTAGACAGTCCCTGTCACAAAATAAACCCTATCTGGACAATAAAACATGAGTTTATTTTAGGGCTTGTATAAACGGAGCATGTATGTTTCAAAACCCAAGAAACGGAGGAGATATTCAGGTCCCATTTCAGAAGCAGAACCATTTATTATCAAGTACAAGAATATCAAACCAACAGAGAGAAAGAAAGAGAGAGAAAAAGACTCGTACGTGTCTCGGGTAACTTTGTTAAGACAAAGACACTTGACAGCAAAGATATTCCCCCACAGAACAGTTTTAATATCTTATTCCTTACAATTTCAGATTGAGTGCATGATCATTCTGAAATCTTAAAGGGACAGTTCACCCAAAAAATGAAAATGTTCTGTTAAATTACTCTCCTTCAGGACATTCAAGAGCTTTTTTCTTCAGTGGAACGAGAAGATTTTTAGCCGAAAACATGGTCCTCTGTGATTCACAAAATGCACTTTTCATTCACTTTGAGAGTCAAAAAAGTACATACAGGCAACATTAAATAAATCCCAGTGGCTCCTGAAGATATATTGAGGTCTTATGAAGCGAAACAATCATTCTGTGCAAGAAACTGAACATTATTTACAACATTTTTACCTGTAATCCAGAGCCTCGGGCAAACAATTCGGAGTCTGTTTCACAAATGAATCATTATTTTGAACTGGTTCTTTTTAGCGTACTAGTTGATTCAATTCATCAAATCAGACTTAAGTGTATGACACAGTACAGATCTACAAGTTACTCAGTCAAAACTCACTTTCAGATGCCTGACATTCACTCAACACTTGAAATGAGGCAAAATAGAGGCGTATCTGATCCTATGATGAATGAATCATTCAACGCTGAGGAAAGAGTTCGACTCGGAAACGAACACCAATGAGCCGCTCATATGCGCATCCGTCCACATTTCACATCGTTATTGGGTGCTTTAATAATATAAATGCATATATTTTATGTCAATGCATGATTGAGTAAAAAAACTAGTAAATCGGACCAGTTCATTGAAACAATCTGTCCAAAAGAATCAGTTCAAAGAAAAGAATCAGATTTCCCAATTTGCCTGAGGCTCAGGATTACAGGTAATTATGTTGTAAATAATGTTCAGTTTCTTGCACAAACCGATCATTTCGCTTCATAAGATCTCAGTATATCGTCAGGATCCACTGGGATTAATTTAATGTACTTTTTTAACTCTTTAAATGCTGTTAGCCATTGACATGCATGTTATGCATCACCAAGAACCACGTTCTCAGCAAAAAAAAAATCTTCTTTACTCTCTTCTGAAGAAAAGACTAACCTACTTGTATAGCCTTGACAGTGAATTTGAATTTTTGGGAAAACTATCCCTATAAAAGCAGCTGGAAGGCATTTAAGAGACGTGTCCAAGGGGGAGTGGTTTCTATGGCCCGTCAGCTGTCAATCAGTCCCTCAGCTGGGCTGTGATTGGCTGATTCCAGCCCCTCCCACTACTGCCAGTTAAAGGTACGTCCTATAAGTCGGTAGAAGTTCCGATTGTGTTGGCGCAAGTACAAACGCAACTGTCGCAACACAGTGCTGTTAACCGGCGGATGCGGACGTCCTTTGGACTCGTGCAGGCATCTCTCCTGGCCATCGCTGCGAATGCAGTAGAAGCCTTTGGTCTGGTTAAAATAGAAGTTGGACGCCATAATCCGAGGCGGTAGATCCAAGAAGCGTTCGACTCGCTGGAGCTCCGGTAAGGGATCGTGGATCAGCGTATCCCCGTCAACAATGTGGATCTGCTCCAGAGGAAAGTGCTGAAGCCAGTTCCTCATGTGGACGTCGTAAAGACTGCGCTGGATGGCTTTGTAGCGTGTGTTTAGCGCGCCGTTCTTGACTAGCATGTTCTCGATGGCCTGAACGGGTTTGTGGTTCTCCAAGCGGTTGAAGTAGACTTGTGTATAGTCCGATATGACTCTCTCCGTCGGGTCTCTCAAGATCAGCAAGAGTCTGATGGAAGAGTTCATAGCATGAATCCGTGCAGGAGCCACCGGAGACGTGAAGTACCCCGGCGTCTTTTCAACGGTGATCTGATTTGGGTACGAATAGGGCATTTGGTCCTGGTACCATTCGAAGCCTTTGGCGTAGTTCTCGTCCCAGTCGAAGAAGTGAACTTCAGTCGCGGCCGCCGCCACTCCGGGATGGATATCCAGCATTTCTAGCAATGCTCTGGTGCCTCCTTTCCGCACGCCGATGATGATGCTGTGAGGAGCGTGTTTGCTTGTTCCTGGAGGGGGAACTAAAGAAGGGACGACCGTATCGTTGCCCGAATCTCTTGGGTCTGACGTCGATCCGCCGGGCCACTCTGGTGGAGCAGCAAACGTCCGGAGCGCCAGGAACAAAACATAGCTCAGAAGATTAGCCATGGAGAGCGTGAGAAGAGATCGAGAGGAAGAACGGCAGTCGGTGGAGGGTTGGTGTTGAAGGAGTTTCTCAAGAGCTCAAGGACGAGGGAACGCCAGCGGTCCACAGCGCATCTGGAAAACACAAGAGAACGATCAGGTAACTTGACTAAATAAAATTACGATTAAATAAAGCAAGCCTTAACAAGCTTAACAGGAAAGAAAGACTTGAGAGAAATTACTCAAACTAAAATAAAAGTCACGTAAAATATAAAAATAAAAGTTTACTCAAAATAATATACTAGTATATCGATAGCTAGTTTAAGTTGAAATACTAAACTTACTAAAACTGAAAATAAATAAAGCCGTCAAACGATTTAACGATAAACGATTAATCAAATACAAAATAAAAGTTTGTGTTAACATTATATGTTTGTGTACTATGTATATATAAATACACACATACATGTATATATTATTAAAAAATTGTTTTATGTATATATATTGTACTTTTTACTAAGTTTTAGTCATTTTGTTATTTTTTATTTAAATATGAATACTGAAATATTTTTTTATTTTAGTTAAAAAAGTTTATTTCAAGTACTGATTTTCTTTTCTTTTTCTTTTTTTTTTACAGTTCTAATTTCAGATTTACTTAACAATGAAGTTAGTTGTGGTGGTCAAATTCAGTTTTCAATGTTTCCATTATTTTGCACCATTTATGAATTTTCCAATATTTTCCAAATCTAGCTTTTCAATCACATCCTAAGCTGCTGATCCACAAATAACATTTCTCAAATACCCTCTAAAGACCTTCCTGGGAAAATGTGACCAAAATATTTGATTAATTCTATATAAAATAAAATATAATGATTCCTCCATATTACATAAATCCAAGCCAGTTAAATTGGTTTTATGTGTGGTCAAACACATCATGCAAAATTATCAAATTCCACTCATGATGGCTGCTAAAACCCCCTCATAACTCAGTAAACCATTTAATTATATGAAAAGTGTTGCTAGGGTTAGGGTTAGGGTTAGGGTTGTGCCAAGCATTGCAATTTTACTCTTGGCACAAAATCGCCCAACAATCCACAATCATTCCTCCAGATCAGTGAGATCAATCCACTGCCGTCCTTTCTCAGATCACATTTATACCCTATTGGTTGTGTTACAGAAGATAATGAAGCACTAAATATCCTGTGCAGCAGCTGGGACGTGTTTCTTTTCACTAAAGCTGATGCTTTTATCACTTCAGCGGACTTAAAGAGGAGCCAAGGCCGAGACAGAGAAAAAACGAGAGCGGAAAGATTCTCGCCGATTAAGTTCAATGGATTCTCAAGTATCCCATGCAAATGTGTGAATTCATAAACATCTTCTGACATTTATGCTTCATCAGATTCCCGAGCGAAGCAAACATAGACACAGTTAACAGAGCCTCTTACACAGACCAAACAGTGGAGAGTCTAGTCACAATATTGCTCAAGTTAAAGGTCACTTCAGTGGCATTTACCGCCGCTCTCCAAACTGATTAAAGCTCAGAACTCTATTACAGATTAACGCTTTCATGAGACACCATTACATTACTTGATTTCGGCTCTGAGAAACCTTATCCAAACTCCAGTCATCACATATTAATCATTACGTTTATTATGATTAACCTCTTCAAGTTCTTGTGACCTGCAAGAAAGAACTATATTTATATTATATTTACTTTATTTTATATTTTATTTTATATTTTCTTAAATCATAAAACACAGAATCCAGTAAAGTTGTTTAAATTTAATTTAAGCAATATCATAAAACAATTAATTTAAACTGTAAACCTGATGTGCAGCACTTTTGGCAAATTTAATTTACATATTGAAAGATGAACTGTTGAATTTTTATGCATTCATTTAATTTACATAATTTTTGATAATCTGTATTCAATCATAAAAAAAACTAAATATAGATAAATTACAATGGACAACACAAAATAAATTATTACACTGTTTGGAGTATGAATTCAGTTGATTAGACATCTGTATTAATGAAAAAAAAAAAAAAAAAACGTAAAACATGAGAAATGGAATCAGAAAAAATAAATACATATCAAAATGGGAAAATAAAAAAAGTGGAATTTGGAAAATAAATGTAACATTTTATAGATCTCTGTTATTGTTAAATCTTTAATAAATTCGTTTTTTATTAATTCAACTCCTTCTTAATGAATATAATTAAATTAAACAGAATTAAATCAAATGAAATCCAGAAAAAATTAATTAAATTAAAACAACTAATTTAAACAAAAAACATTAAATTGTTATTTTTTTATGAATTCAATTTATTAGACATCCTTCTTGATTAGTAAAATGTAATTAAAAAAAATGGAATCCAAAAAAAAAAAAATTAAACTGAAAACATGGAATTTGAAAATAACAGAGACACATTTGATAGAGCCGTATTATTGTTACAATTGTAATAAATTATTAAATAGTTCACATTTTATGTGTTCAATTAATTAAATGTACCTTTTGATTATTACAATTTAATTAAAACATAAAAAAATTAATTTAGGAACAATTAAACAGAAACCATTAAAATTGGTATAAAATTTAATTTGAAATAAATAGGCTAAATAAAATATGTAATAGAACCCTATTACTGTAAAAAAAAAAAATTAAGTGTTATTAATTAAATTAATTAGAAATCATTTTTGGTTTAATACAATTTAAAACATGTAATTTTATAATAAAAAAAATAATAATTTCCAATTTTTTTTATTTTTTATTTTTTTTTACGATTTCATAGGTTTCATAGTTCTCGGGTTTTGTTTCAGCCGGGTCTTAGACATGTTTTCATGGCTTTCACCTTCCTGCGCAGAAGGACGCTCTGCTGTCTGTATGACAGTGTGAACTTTATTTTCCCTCGTCCTCCACCACAAACTGCTTCCCATTTCTCTCTCTTTCTTATTCGCATCTTCTTCCCGCGAGCTCAGAGTGACACTGCTTGTGTCTCTGTCTGTAATCTGTGCGTGCGGATGGAGAGAAGCCTGCGGGCGGATGACAGGACGGACAGATGGATGGACAGATGAGGAGCAGAGGGGAGTGAAGGAGACCCAGTGTTTGGCTGAGATGAACTGATGTGGCTGATGCACTGTGGCATCTCTGTCTCCCTGTCAGCGGTCAAACAGAAGAAGAGCTGCCAGGCCTGATGCTAACAGCGAGACGCGCGGCCAAGATTACTGTCGAAGCTGATTCGGCTGACCGCAGCGCTGCATGCATCAAAACCTCTAAAGCCAGCGCAGTGACCGCAAGCACCGAGGCTATCGGGTAGTTTTTGGGTGGTACAGAAGTGTGTGGTTCCCCATAAATATATTTGGACACTTGCAAACGTCTGAGTATCATTGCATTTTTACAATTAAAAAAATTGAATCCTACAGCAAACCACCGTTTCTTTGCAATAACGTTTACCTTTACATTTTAATGCAAATGCATTTCCAGGTAATGCATGAATTGATAAAAGCTAAATGCAATGCAAGTAGTTTCGGATTAAATGCAGCAACATTCTAAAGACACAAAAAGTTACTGCTTTTGTTATTTTGAAAAGTGCATCAAAGCTGTATTCTTATTATTCATCGTTAATACACCGTTTAACTTCTAATACAATTACATTTCCAGATATTTAGCGTTAAACATGCCATTACAGGATATCTTACAGGAGTGCCTGCTTCTGTCCGATGCATCTATTTACAGACGCAATATGCTCGCAGATGACAACTCTTCTTATATTCCTCTATCTGCGCACACTATGGGACTCTATCTTATGTTTAGTCATGTTAAATGTGCACGCACACGCATGTGTTGAGCTCCAGGTCTCTCCCCGGGACACAAGGAGTCGCTAATTACCCAAAGCGGCTGTTTCTGCGTCTCATTCTTATTCAGTTTCTCTGTTTTTCTTCAAGACAAGATGGAAACAGCAGGCAGCGTGATGCTAAGCAGAGAGCGATTAGCATAAAACAATCATTAATCCAATGAAGCCTGATATCACAGTGCTCTTTTCCCACAGTCTCACAACTGTTTTTACAGCCGATAACGAGGTTTTGGTGCGAACCGCAATCAGTTCACAGCTCTCACACTAAAGCATAACACAGGTGAAGAAAACGTGACAGTCAAGTTATTTTGTTCTAGGCATTTTGAAGATGTTGCGCTCTTAAAGGTTTCTTCATAGGCATTGATGGCTCCACGAACAACCTTTAATATCCAATGAATATAGATTTATATATTTGGGGTGAACATGACTCAGACCCACTCCTGACAGGCTCGGTGAGACTCACACACTTTTACACTCTTTGTACTTCACACTTTCAAAAACAATGCTATCGAACAAACCCAGAAGATTTCTCTACAGACGCTGTAGGGTTTGAGTACAGCGGGACAAAGACCAAAACCAAGTGAACTTCCTCAAAGTAAACAACACAAGAGAGACTCGACTTACTATTGACTCCAATAGAGATGGGAATAAGCTGCAAAATATGAATACTGAGTGAAACCCCGGGTGAATAGTCGAAAAAAAATGCAAGTAATATTTATTACCACACTTCCCCAGTTGATTAATTGCATTAATTATTTTTTTTATATATAACTTCTCTGAAATTATTTTTAAAAATTAATAAAAGGCATTTTTTATAAGCAAAAAAAGCATTAACTAATTAAACATGCACTTTATTTATTTATTTTATTATTATTATTATTATTATTATTATTTTTTTACATATTTTGTTGACATTCAATTAAAGCATTTTTGATATCTATTTTTAATACACTATAAATCAGGAAATAAAAACTATATAAAATCTAAAAATAAAAATAAAAATAAAAATAAAAAATAAAATATTGGGTTACAAAATTTGTTTCACCATGTTGGATAAGACATAACATTTATAAAATGTTGTTCTGTGTAAAATATAAAATGTTGATAAAATTATGAAATGTTGGCATCTACTGATGCAAATAGATAAAGTGCAATAAAATATATACTTAAAAGTGTATTTTGGATGTTTTATTTCCACTAGTCTGAAAAAACACATTATGAAAAGCCTATTAACCCAAAATCTCAAAATTGATAAGAGCTATTAAAAAAAAGAGAGAGAGAGAAAGAGAAAGGAAAACAAACTTAGAAATAAGAAAACACAAGAAATTGATTGCAAATGAAGAGTACGATGTTAGGATGTTGCTAAACTAACAACACAGGTTAAATATGCACAAAAAGACAATAAAAACAATTGTTTGGCTCAGCAGTTTTTAAGCTATGACAATTTTTTATTACATTTTGTTCAAATAACAGCACTTTATTTCTCAGTTCTGTTCAGCAGGTGCATATATATTATGTACTTATTATTGCAATTACAATAACTGTGTAATAACTAGGTACCAACCCTAAACCTAACCTTAACCCTTTACCTTAAACTGACCCACTTTATATTAAGTGGCCTTAACTACTATGTACTTACATTTGAATTAATAATTTAGTACAATGTACTTATTGTGTACATACATGTTTTTACATTGTACTTATATTTAAAAAATTGGATGACGAGTAATTTCTTACTGCTAAATTCAGAAAAAACAGAGGTGTTAATCATAGGGCTTAAAAACTCTGCTTATAATAAACTAGAACACTGTCTAAGACTTGATGGTTGCTCTGTCAATTCTTCGTCATCAGTTAGGAACCTAGGTGTGCTACTTGATCGCAATCTTTCCTTAGAAAGCCACGTTTCTAGCATTTGTAAAACTGCATTTTTCCATCTCAAAAATATATCTAAATTACGGCCTATGCTCTCAATATCAAATGCAGAAATGTTAATCCATGCATTTATGACTTCAAGGTTAGACTATTGTAATGCTTTATTGGGTGGTTGTTCTGCACGCTTGGTAAACAAACTACAGCTAGTCCAAAATGCAGCAGCAAGAGTTCTTACTAGAACCAGGAAGTATGACCATATTAGCCCGGTCCTGTCATCACTGCACTGGCTCCCTATCAAACATTGTATAGATTTTAAAATATTGCTTATTACTTATA
Source organism: Carassius gibelio (assembly GCF_023724105.1). Lineage (NCBI taxonomy): Eukaryota > Metazoa > Chordata > Actinopteri > Cypriniformes > Cyprinidae > Carassius > Carassius gibelio. The sequence continues at coordinate 1,662,259 of NC_068383.1, forward strand.
AAGCCCTGAATGGTTTAGCACCTCAGTATTTGAATGAGCTCCTTTTACATTATACTCCTCTACGTTCGCTACGTTCTCAAAACTCAGGCAATTTGATAATACCTAGAATATCAAAATCAACTGCGGGCGGCAGATCCTTTTGCTATTTGGCGCCTAAACTCTGGAATAGCCTACCTAACATTGTTCGGGAGGCAGACACACTCTTGCAGTTTAAATCTAGATTAAAGACCCATCTCTTTAACCTGGCATACACATAACATACTAATATGCTTTTAATATCCAAATCTGTTAAAGTATTTTTAGGCTGCATTAATTAGGTAAACTGGAACCAGAACACTTCACATAACACCGTACTTTCTACATCATTAGAAGAATGGCATCTACGCTAATATTTGTCTGTTTCTCTCTTGTTCCGAGGTCACCGTGGCCACCAGATCCAGTCTGTGTCCAGATCAGAGGGTCACTGCAGTCACCCGGATCCAGTACGTATCCAGACCAGATGGTGGATCAGCACCTAGAAAGGACCTGTACTGCCCTGAAAGACAGCGGAGACCAAGACAACTAGAGCCCAGATACAGATCCCCTGTAAAGACCTTGTCTCAGAGGAGCACCAGGACAAGACCACAGGAAACAGATGATTCTTCTGCACAATCTGACTTTGCTGCAGTCTGGAATTGAACTACTGGTTTCGTCTGGTCAGAGGAGAACTGGCCCCCCAACTGAGCCTGGTTTCTCCCAAGGTTTTTTTTCTCCATTCTGTCACCGATGGAGTTTCGGTTCCTTGCCGCTGTCGCCTCTGGCTTGCTTAGTTGGGGTCACTTCATCTACAGCGATATCATTGACTTGATTGCAAATTAAAACAGACACTATTTCAACTGAACAGAGATGACATCACTGAATTCAATGATGAACTGCCTTTAACTATCATTTTGCATTATTGAGACACTGTTTTCCAAATGAATGTTGTTCAGTGCTTTGGCGCAATGTATTTTGTTTAAAGCACTATATAAATAAAGGTGATTGATTGATTGATTGAAAAAAAAAAAACGACATGTAATTGCATCTGTATTTAATTTCTGTAATTACATTTATAATTACACTGTTGACCCATACTTTACACCTTAACCCACCCTTAAACTTACCCATACCTCCAACCCTCTCCCTAACCTTACCCCTATCCCACCTCAATAGCAGCAAAAGTGTTTTACAATAAAATATGAACACAATAAGTACATTGTACTTATTTTATTATGTAATTACATAGTAGTTAAGGCCACCTAATATAAAGTGGGACCCCTTAAACTACCCCATACTTTCTTAGGTAAGTACACTGTAAGTACACATACTGTAAAATAAAGTGTTACCTAACAAACTGCACTGAGTATGTGTAGCATAAACACATTTGTTTAAAGTTGATTACTAAGAAATTAATTTTGTCATAATTGAGTTAAGTAACATATTAATTCTCCTTATCTATTCTTATGCAAAGCATGCTGGGAACTAGAAATCCCTGACCGATTTTTAAAACTAGCAAGATGATTTCATTAAATCACAAAAAAATAAAAATAAATAAATAAATAAAATAAATCAAAACAGTTTAAATGCAGTTTTACACATTTCAGTTTAAATTACACACAATATTAAATTTATCAAATTTTATCAATATAAAATTATCAATATTATATAAACAAAGCTTGCAACATAAAATGTAAAATTAAATAAATATATCATAATTTTCATTAACTTCACAAACATGCATTGATTTAAGTTGTGGTTATAGGTTCCCCGAACTTCTATATTGAGTAAAAAAGTCTATTTTTTATATTTTAAATCATCTATAGACTTTTTTTCAGTATTGGATGAAATATTCGAAGAATATTCTCTCTCTACTTTCTTGGAAAAATAGTTTCGTCGTAGCAGTGCATTCTGGGAAGTTGCAGCATTTGATTGCAATAAAACTTGATGTAGCCACTTCAGCACCACAATTTTAATAAGCATAAAAAGACAATGCATGCAAAAAGATGATTTAGATGTCATTTAAAACATTAAAAGTCACCATGATTTACAACTTGAAATCTCAATAAATTCTATTTTTTAATATATTCAAATAGAAAACAGCTTTTTTTAAATAGGCTAGTAAACATATTTCAAACTTTCACTGATTTGCAGTAATTGGATCAAATAAATGCAATACCATTTGGAGCTATATCATAGTTATTGTAGACCTTTTGCATGCAACCGAAAACGCTAGATTTGACTAGTAACAACAAAGAGTCCATGCAGTCTGAAACGGAGTACAGGAGAAAATGCAAATCTTTTTACATGAAAAAACTCCACTTAGGCGGCAAACCTGCCAAATGAATTTACATTTTTTATTAGGCTTTGCATTATTTTTCAGCAGCTCATGTAATTGGTTTTCCTCTGCTGGAATGGTTTGAGGGTGAATATAAAACACAGCTCAAGTGTTCAAAATAGCATTTTTCATTTGAATTGCAAACCGTCTATTCTGCATTGCCACACCTGGGAGGAAAGAAACGTATTAAAATGTGCTACAGTTTGTATGTGTGGAGAACGTGAGACCTGAACAGTCTCATCTCCAGATGCTCTGTGATGCCCCCAGGTGCCAAGAAGTTCAAGTCTAAATATTACACTTAATATTATGAAGAAATGCACCCAAAAAGATTTATGCACCTGCCAGGACAATATATGTGCATATACTGTATATGCACTACATTAAACCAACATTGTGTTTTTAACGTTGCAAATCAATTACTGTGCATTAAAAGAAAGAAGGAGCGACGTGTTGGAACAATACAAAGAGAGTGTCATCTCACAAAAGCAGTTATCAGGCTCACGTGGGCAATAATATGGTTAAAAAGAAGAAATGCACAAGAGATGTGCGAGTAATAAGGCTGTTTGAGGCTCTGGATGAGTCTGCGGGCGCTGATGAAGAATCTGGCAGGTATGTACCAGAAAATGTGTGAAAGTTAGCAATGGTGAAGAGAGATGGATATTAAGCTATTTTGGGAATGAGACGAGGGATCCAAACCCACGGTTTCCATTATACGAGAGAAGAGAAGAGAAGAGAAGAGAAGAGAAGAGAAGAGAAGAGAAGAGAAGAGAAGAGAAGAGACGAGACGAGAAGAGACAAGACAAGGTGAGATGAGATAAGAGGAGACGAGAAAAGAGAAGAAAAGAGACGAGACGAGAAAAGAAGAGAATAGCGGAGAGGAGACAAGAAGAGACGAGAAGAGACAAGAAGAGACAAGAAGAGACAAGAAGAAAAGAGACGAGAAGAGACAAGAAGAGACGAGGAGAGAGGAGAAGAGACGAGACAAGACAAGGCGAGATGAGATAAGAGGAGACGAGACGAGAAGAGAGGAGACAAGAAGAGAAGAAAAGAGACAAGACGAAAAAAGAAGAGAAGAGCCGAGAGGAGACAAGAACAGACTAGAAGAGAAGAGAGGAGACAAGAAGAGACAAGAAGAGACGAGACGAGAAGAGAAGAGAAGAGACGAGAGGAGACAAGAAGAGACAAGAAGAGATGAGACGAGAAGAGACAAGACGAGACAAGAAGAGACGAGACGAGAAGAGAAGAGACGAGAGGAGACGAGAGGAGACAAGAAGAGACGAGAAGAGATGAGACGAGAAGAGAAGAGAAGAGACAAAAGGAGACAAGAAGAGACGAGAAGAGATGAGACGAGAAGAGACGAGAGGAGACAAGAAGATACGAGAAGAGATGAGACGAGAAGAGACAAGACGAGACAAGAAGAGACGAGACGAGAAAAGAAGAGACGAGAGGAGAAAAGAAGAGACGAGAAGAGATGAGACGAGAAGAGACGAGAAGAGACGAGAGGAGACAAGAAGAGACGAGAAGAGATGAGACGAGAAGAGACAAGACGAGACAAGAAGAGACGAGACGAGAAAAGAATAGAAGAGACGAGAAAAGAAAAGAAGAGAAGAGACGAGAAGAGACGAGAAGAGACGAAAAGAGACAAGAAGAGACGAGAAAAGAAAAGAAGAGAAGAGACGAGAAGAGACGAGAAGAGACGAAAAGAGACAAGAAGAGACGAGATGAAAAGAGACAGGAAAAGAAGAGAAGAGACGAAAAGAGACGAAAAGAGACAAGAAGTGAAGAGACGAGACGAGAAGAGACAGGAAAAGAAGAGAAGAGACGAGAGGAGACAAGAAGAGACGAGAAGAGAAGAGAAGAGACAAGAAGAGACGAGAAGAGATGAGAAGAGATGAGAAGAGAAGAGACGAGACAAGAAGAGACGAGAAGAGACGAAAAGAGACAAGAAGTGAAGAGTCGTGACGAGAAGAGACAGGAAAAGAAGAGAAGAGAAGAGACGAGAGGAGACAAGAAGAGACAATACGAGACGAGAAGAGAGGAGAAGAGAAGAGACAAGACGAGACAAGAAGAGACGAGACGAGAAAAGAAGAGAAGAGAAAAGAAGAGAAGAGACGAAAAGAGACAAGAAGTGAAGAGACGAGACGAGAAAAGAGAAGAGACGAGAAGAAACAGGAAAAGAAGATAAGAGATGAGAAGAGACGAGAAGAGACAAGAAAAGAAGAGAAGAGATGAGAAGAGACAAGAAGAGACAAGAAAAGAAGAGACGAGACGAGACGAGAAGAGAAGAGAAGAGAAGAGAAGAGAAGAGAAGAGAAGAGAAGAGAAGAGAAGAGAAGAGAAGAGACGAGACGAGAAGAGAAGAGAAGAGACGAGAAGAGAAGAGACACAATATGAGATTCATCCAGCTTGTTAAACTAGTTATTTTTGTAGCTTGTTTGTCATCTGGAATCTAAATAGACCTATATTACTTTATTAATTCATGTTGATGGTCTTACAGTGAGTGATTTATCAGTGCATGTTATTTAAAAAATATATATATTTTCAAAGTCCAAAAATGAGTCTTGACATACATCCGGATTTTAGGATCATCATTTTCTAATACTCCTAAAAACTTTAATTAATAGCTAAAGCAAAACCTGTCGATAGATTATAAAAAAATGAAATGTCTTTAATGACAGTTTATTACTATGTTAAATATCAGGGTAAATTTTTTTTATTTTTTTGCCACACCTACTACTGGGAGGTACTATATTATATTAATCGATATATATTTATTACTGACCATGAAAAAGTATTTTGCATGATATAGCTATCATTATTACTATTATCCTTATTTTTTTCATTTATGCATTTAGCAGACGCTTTTATCCAAAGCTACTTACAGTGCATTCAAGCTATACATTTTTTATTTTACCTTATTTAATTTTTTTATCAGTATGCGTGTTCCCTGGGATTTGAACACATGACCTTTTGCACTGCAAGTGCAATACTCTACCACTGAGCCAGAGAAACACAAATTTACATATTATTATTATTATGACTAAAGCACTATTCGGACGGGACTAGTTTTCTAAACTACGTTTGAGTTTCGATTCTTACCACCTGACGTCTGTGATTTTCATGTACCAATTCGGACGGGACTAACATCTCCGTGTTTATTACAGAGGTGGGAGGGTCTGATTTGTGCATCTGGGCGTCACAGAGATCACGCGCTCTGTATGCGTGCATTTAATTCATTCAGAATGATTGCCTTAGTATTATTAGGCTACACAATAAATACTAAATGGCTAGTATAACAAAACCATGTTAATGTGTGGTTCCTTTAGTTTAACTTGGTTTCCTTTTTTTATTTTCTTTTTTTTTAATTAAATGTATTTTTAATTAAATGTAATTAAAACATTATGTAACGGAGTACATAAATGAACGTGAGTAATCTTACCTGATGCTGATATTACAATAGCCGGTATTAACAGTTTACGCGATCTTGCTCTTGATTTTATTATTTGTATTATTTTTTTATTATTATTTATTTGCCGCTAAGCAAATATATCGAACATGCGCGCGGTAAGAGCATCTACGGTAATTCACGTTGGCCAAAACACACAAGGAAACGCGTTGTGAAATAAAATATCACCGGCAATCACAGACATTCGCATTCGGACGGGATTAGTTTTCTCAGAGGATCACATTAGTTTGCTGAAAAACGGTAGGTAATTTGCTCTGGAATTATCACAGAGGTTGAGTGAGAAAAACACAGACGTGGCAGATTCGGACGGGATTAAAATCACCAAGTACGTCTGTGAAACGCAGATTTCTCTAACGACCCCCTGTAAAACTAGTCCCGTCCGAATAGGGCTTAATACCACTACTACTACTATTATTAACACTCAGGATGTGGCATAACATCATCTGTAAACTCCTGCATTAAACCCCAGTACTGCCACTGCATGGACGGGAAGGTCATGTGTTAGAATCTCTGAGCGTGCAAAAGCAACTATAAATCTAATGTGATACACACTATCAAAACCCACTGAGCTCCCTATCCCTATCCCTATCCCCATAAGCTACCTTGTCTTGGCCAAATTCTAGGGCACTGTTACACCTATCACAACTATCATTTGGGGTCAGTAAGATGCATCCTTTACTCATTAAGGACACATTACATTGATCAAAAGTGAGAGAAAAAACATTTATAATGTATCACAGTTTCCACAAAACTATTGAGCAGCACAACTGTTTCCAACATAGATATTAATCAGAAATGTTTCTTGAGCAGTAAATCATCATATTATTCTGATTTCTGAAGATCATGTGACACTGAAGACTGGAGGAATGATGCTGAAAATACAGCGGAGCATCACAGAAATAAATTGCACTTTATAATAATAAAAGAGACTTATTATCCGTTACTAATTCAAAAATTCACTTTAGAACTTTAGTAACGAATGAATGTTGAGTTGCTTATTGTATCACTGTAATAAAAGCTCACTGTATGTACAGTAGAGTATTAAGTAAGAGGATCGGACTGAGAGTGTGATTACCTGCATCTGATACAGCATTCGTTCTTCATCTCAATCTCATATTCACAATAAAACATGAATTTGAATGTCCACTGAAGAAAGCGATATCTTTGTCGAACTATCTTTCATCTGTTAAGGGTGATTTCTGGTTATATTTCATTTAATAAAAACAAATACTGATATAAGATATAAAAAATTGGATTACTCAACGCTTGAAGATTGATGCAAATGCAGGACATTTCAAATTAGACTGAACACAACACTGAATACAACTGTACTTATATTTGATGAGATGCTAAATCTTTCGGTTTAGTTAATGCTGTAACAGTTTGGGAACAGAACGATTCAATCACTTCAGCATCATTTCTGACACGCTGCACATGAGGCTGATCTTGAGCGATGGGCCGTTTCCCAACAGGGACGTCAAGTGAAAACACTCAAACAAAACACCTCGTGGTCCTCCCTCCACTCGTCTTCATACGGCCGTCAAACAATTTAACCGTCTGCACCGGAAACATCTCCTAACGTTTCTCCTGGTCGGATCTGAAGAGAAACACAACACATCTCTGCTCTGCTGGAGAACGGATGAGAGGCCTAACGATTATCTGAATGAGGAAAAACAAACGCCAAACATCAGAAAAAGCCTCGGTGCTCTTTGCTTTGCGATTAAAACATCTCTCTTTCAGACAGCCCGCTCTGTGGTCAATATCTCGATGTGATGATGTTTAATTAGCTCAAGAGCACTAGGAAATTACATTATCTCCCTTTAAACTGCAAACATCACTATCACGTCTGCTCATAGCTAGTGATAATGATTCGAACAAAACCTCTTACGCACGTAATTTATTCTGCAGCTTTCGTGCTCTAGAAATATGTTTCCTCTAAACCAAAACGGTCAGAAAAACAATGCTCAAAAATAATAAAAAATGTATCTAAATAAAAATATTATTTAAAATATTTGTTAATTATTATTACTACATTAAAATCTCATTATACTATATATATATATATATATATATATATATATATATATATATATATATATATATATATATACTACATTAAATATCATAAGAATTTTTGCCACACATACCAATAAGAAATGAAAAAACACACACACAAAAACTAATATCAAACACTATTACTGATCAAAAAAATGTAATTAGCATTTTTTTCATATTAATAATATATTATTATTACTACTATTTTAAAATCAGAAATTTTTGCCACACCTACAAATGGGAGATGGATTTACAATAAATAAATACAATATTAAATCATAATTAATAAATGTGTATTAGCGACCATGAAACTGTATTACGCATTTAGCAATTTTGCATATTATTATTGTTTTTTTACTAGTACCAAACAAATCCAAAATGCAAAGTACTGCACTTCTGCACATAATTTATATAACGTTTGTTCTAGAGACAAAAAAAAAAAAATTGAAGAAAAACTTTCAAATTAAAAATAAATAACAAAAAATATAGATAAACTAAATAAAGTATAAATGGTTTAAAATAATACATTTATTTATAATAACTACATAATGCAAATAATTATTTTAAATAATATTTTACAGTTATTTATTAATATATATTTGTTTGTCTGTATGTTTATTCAGCATGATAATTTTAATTATAATAAATAATAAATAAATATATATATATATATTTTAAGCTATACGTAAAACGGATTATTGCAGTATGCTTTATAAGAAAATACAATTTCCATGTTTCTAGCTTAACATTTCATGCTTAATTCAGTGTGACTTACCATTTCTTTGTATTTATTTATAAAACTGACTAGCAATTTCTAAGTCGAAATTATTTCAAAACCAACTTTTGATTTCGCCACCAAATGTATGTAAATGTAAAAATATACAGCTGCTAATATTTGGGCGTCTGTGCTTGACCTGGACCATTAAACATCCCACAAAAAAAACCCTATCAACCACATTGCAATAATAATGCAATAATAATAATAAATAAAAAACAAACATTCCAACACCTTAGTTACTGCACAGCAACCACCTGAAACTAATAGACTGCAAATTGGTGCAAAGTGCTATAACATCTTTCTGTTATTCTTCAGGCAAGCGCTCGCTGCTCACTGCATCTTCAGAAAACACGGTTCATCTTTGAATCGCCTCTAGAAGAAAACGATTAGCGCTGCTCAGGTTTGTGTAATTGCACATTTAGCATCTCACCAGTGCGTTCCCATCCACTCTTTAAACAGTCGTTTCCTATCATTTCCTCACTCATTCAGTGCGGTTTCTCCTTCTCATTCAGCCCGAGACGCACACATACATAATGAATGAATGACTAGATTGAATAAAAACCAGAGGTGCTTCAGATAAATGGCTGTGTGAGGGAGTAAATCTTTGATGAGGCCCATCAGTTCATTAATGAAGGTGATAATATTACATAGACCAGAAACCTGTATTCGCCATCAGTGCCATGTTAAAAGTGACAAATTTCAAGAGATATCAGCAAACGAAGTCATAAGTGTGTAAGATAGTTGCTTAGAGGATGCAATTACACTTAATAAGTGAACACACAGTATTAGAGGAGGCTGGACGCACTATCAAGATGCGATTGTTAGATATTGTGCACATCTTTTGCAGCTGGGATCACACAGATACAGGCTTTAATGTGTCACTAATCCACTCGTGTTTGTTCAGGCGTCCTGCAAACCCGCCAGTTTTCTAGCAGGAGTTGTGTGCTCGTAAATATGTACTTAGTAAATGCTACAGATGAAGCCAGCAGAGCCAGAGCCGTCTGTGAGGAGACACTGACTGCCAGCTGATGGGACGGATCCATCAGTGAAGCTGATTTCATCAGTGCTGTAAACAAAGCTGTGCCTCGGAGGAAAAGAGGAGCGATGCATTCAATATTTGAGCTTGTTTCTCCTGCCAGTGGTCACAGAATCTACAGAGTGGAAGGATTTTGCATTATATATATATATATATAAACATTATATGCAATAATAATAATAATAATACTAATAGTGTGTTAATAAAATATATTATATTGCATATATAAAAAAAATATAGGAAGAATTAAGATTATAAAAATGTAATATAAAACATATACAGTATAATAACAATAATAAATATAAATAATGACATTAATAATAATAATAAATATCATTATATTATATATAGTTAGATAATAATATTAACAACAATAATAAGAGGATAAATGTATAGTTACATTGCATATATATATATATATATATATTTAAAAAAATATATAAATATTATTTATATTATAAAAACAACAACAACAACCATGATAATAATAATAAAATGTATCACATTGCATATGATAATAATACTAATAATAATACATATCATTATAGTATGTATAATTTATTGCATATAGAATAATAAATAATAACAACAATATTAAGGAGAAAAATATCAGTGTATCATTACATTGCACATATTTTTTGAAAATCTACAATTATTATTTATATTTTTATATTTTTATATTTTAACAACCATAATAATAATAATAATAATAATAATAATAATAATAAGACTATATTGTGCGACTGTGTGCAAGTGTGTGTGCGTGCACACGTGTTTGTGTGTGCGCGAGTGTGAATGTCTGTATGTGTGTGTGTGTGTGTGTGTGCGTGTACGTGAGTGTGTGTGTGCGCGTGTGAGTGTGTGTGTGTGTGTGTGTGTGTGTGCTTGAGTGTTTGTTTGTCTGCGAGTGTGAATGTCTGTGTGTGTGTATACATGTGTGTGTGCGTGAGTGTGTGTGTGTGTGTGTGTGTGTGTTGTGTGTGTGTGTACATGTGTGTGTGTGTGTGTGTGTGTGTGTGTGTGTGTGTGTGTGTGTAGATGTGTGTGTGCGTGAGTGTGAGTGTGTGCGTGCACTATTTAGCATCTCGTCCCGAGAGAGCGAGGTATCAGAGCAGTAACTAACCTTCACGTGACTCGCTGTAATTTTCACTGTGAGTGAAACAGATCTCATCCAGCAGCTTATCTATGATGAGGATCAGATGCTGCGCTGCTGCTTCCCGATGGAGGTGATGCTGAGGTTATGGAGAGAGAGAGAGAGAGAGAGAGAGAGACTGAGAGAGAGAGAGAGAGAGAGAGAGAGAGAGAGAGTGTGTATTGTATCTGACCTCAGTGTGTTTCCCTACAGTCTCCACAGTGACCCTCAGCATGTGTATATATATATATATCTTGATCTTTTTTTAGAGTGATAATTAAATGATATTGTGTTAGTATCTTGGCTGGTTTAGGCTTATCCTGAATAAATAAATTTGACACTAAAACCATCAGCAGGTGGCAGCAAGTCCCTGTCTTAATGAGTGATTCATTTAATCATTCATTCAACGAATCGTTCATATTAAAACGGATCACTGAATCGCTGACTCAAAAGATTCATTCAGAAATGGGAATGAACCAGCACAGTGTTGCTCTGAGATGCACAAATACTCCACTATTGTTTTCTATTGTGAACAATACACTACTGTGACTAAAATATAACTCACTTAGTTACACACTGAAGTTTAATGCGTACAGTAAGAGTAGCATGAGCAACAGCGATGCAGACGGAGAACACGAGAGGAGGAAAGGCACAAATGCATGAGGAGGTGTGTAGAGTACAGTCTGCTGCTCATTTGCATAAATGCCTGGAAAGCATCAGCAGTGGAGTCTCTTGACGAAAGCAGATTTTAGAGCATCAGGCGGCTGATCCTCACAGAGATGGAGCTCTCTCAGCAAAACACACCGCTCCACAACACACTCACGAAGCCTGCTGATCACTGTCGACACACGTCCAGCACTTCACATTCAAATCTATAATGTCAGAAATCAAATGAGATTCAAATTCACAATGAAGTTCCTATTCAGAATCAAATCAGAAGGAAACCATGTGTTCATTCATCACTAAATTAATGAATGAGATCATGAGCCTATAGTTGAATCTCACGAAAACATGATACATTTCATTGCAAAATACAAAAGATTATATAAATAATATGCTAATATATATATATATATATATATATATATATACATAGATAGATACATATCCACACACGAACACACAATATATATTTCTTATATAAATTAATAAATATATTTAGAAATATCAGAATAATTTCTAGTTTTTGTATCTTTCTTAGTTTTTTGTAATTATACCTCTTTAATAATTAAACATTAATATTTTTAATTATTGAAATAAAAACATTTAAATAAAATGCATATATAAAATAATATTATAAATATTTAATTTATATATATATTATTATTAATATATAAATAATAATATTGTATAATAATACAGTATATTATAATGCACAATAATATATATATATATATATATTTATATATATATATATATATATATATATATATATATATAATATTTATTGCAATAATATTTAAAATTATATAATCAATTATTTTATTTTTAATAAATTATATTATTTGCATACTGTTAATTGCATAACAAAGCAAACACAATGAATATATTGACATAAATATTATAATATTATAATATGAAGAAATTTAAATGGCATGTCATAAACGACAACTGTGCAAAAAAAAACAAAAAACATCTTGAGCGTGATTAGCCCATTAGAATGCAGTCAGCATGGCCTTATAATTCAAGCAATGAAAGAAAAAATACCCATGTACGAGTTTTTATGTTTTTTATATTCATTACACAATGTACTTTTCTGAATATAAGCATGTAAATAGTTTAATAAATTTATTCAAAAGTGTAGTGCAACACGGTGTTTCATCTGCTTTTGAACGAATCATGTGAGTCAGTGAATCAACAATCCATTCACTTGTTTCGTTTCTAATCGAATCAGCTCTTTTGAACGATTCGTTTGATTTGAATGACTCAATAAATAATTTATTAAAACAATGATTTGCTGCCATCAACAGGCGGTTTTATTGTCATATCTATTTATCCATGACAGCACAAAAACACATTCGGAAAAAAAATATTGTTTATATTTACTAAAATTCCTCAATTTTAGGTTGTGAACATCAATACATGTTTCCTTAATTTAGCATGTTTTCACAGCCGTGAGAAATGAGCATAAGAGGGTTAAATGTCAAGACAATTTCCACAATGCAAAACAATGCTTCATTATCTTTGTGCAAAACATAATTTAGCTTTTCCTTGTGATGTCACGGTGGAGAAAACTATACTCTGACATGTTCTGGAGAGATTCACCTCGTCAGATTCAGACCATTATCCCATTTCACTAGAAAAGCAAAATAAAGCTCGTTCATGAAACTAAAAGCGGAAACTCAAACCAGCTCCACAATCCACGTTGCATCACGACAGTGGAGCGTGAAGCAGAGCGTGAAGCGCCAAACAGACCGCCGATGGCTTTCCATTTTAAAAAGGAGAAAAGAAAAGAGGTCTTATCACCATAACAAGGGCTTATCAGACAACAAACTTCTCTTCCCGTGACTTTCATCTCACGCACTTGTTCCACTGATCTTATGAATAAATCATAAAGGCCATACCCCCTTCGGCTCGGAGCAGTGCATGCCCTGTAAAACACAGAGAAGTGTTTATGGGAGATAAGAGCCAGAGAGGATGCCTTCCCAATAACGCTTTTATCACTCCTTGTCCTCCCCGAGCATCGACTTTTACGACGCACATCCACGACAGCAGAATGGATAATTAGGGGAGTCTGTGGAGTCGACAGCATCCCGGTCGTGATAGAGGAGCCAAAACAAAGCCATCTGCAGAGCCACCGTCATTTTGGGAGACATTAACGCTTAATACCTGCCGCTAAACACTGTGCTTGTGTTAAATATAAATGAGAGCTTTCTGATGGGCTTGATTTCATCCTATCTGATTAGGTTTTGGTCAGGATGGAGGCCGGGGAGCAGACACTTAAACCCGGCGATTGATCTGCCAGAACGTATTGATCAGTTCCTGTCAGACTCAGACGATCGATGCACCCAATGATCTCAGGACAGTTTCCTTATTGACCGCTGGACCTCAAACAAAAGCGGCACGAAACCGACACACTAAAACAGACACGTTTGTGTTCTCAGCAAACCGATGCATTTCACACGGTGCAGACGAGAGATTGTGAAAACGTTTGGGTTATTTGGAACTAAATCCTAAAACTGTGTAGAAATGTTTTCAGAAATAAAATTAAATAAAAAATAAAAATAAGATGGGAAAACTTCAATAAACAAATAAATGCTGTGACTTCAGACTTTTTATTCATCAAAAAATCCAGACAAAAGAAAAAATAATAATAATTAAGCAGCACAACTGTTTCAATCATTGATTATGAATAAGTATTATGTGACCCTGGAGCAAAAACCAGTCTTAAGTAGGGATCAACCGATATATCGGGCCGATTTTTGATGGTTTTACGTGTATCGGCCGATACGTGGTTGCTGCGTTCGCCGATAGTTTTTCTCCGGCATTATTTACAGACATGCGTCCACAGACAGCTCTGTGTTGCTGGAGATCCCCCCCCCAATCCCCCACTAGCGGAGTGCTGGAAGCCTGCTCTGGTAAGTTTGAAACTTTCAAAGCATCGTTTAACTGTTTGACTTAGCTGAAATATTGCCATACACCACTTTGAAAGTGGAAACACGTTGCTCTATATGTGCGTGCAACTAGGGCTGTCACTTTTCGATTGCACAATCATTCGGATCAGCCCAAAAAAGTTTCAAAAACAAAAATAGGGAATCGATTTTAACCAAATATGTACACTATTAATTTTAAAAGAATTAAACAAATTATACTTGTTTAATGTTACCTGTCCACTAGTTTGTAATGGGTCTAGCCTTTTTGTGCATTTCATTATGCACTCCTGTTGCTGTTTGTTATTCTGCACGAAACTTCATGCCAAAAAATAAGAAATATTGCTGACTTGAGTGTTTCCAGCACTCTCTATACGTTCGTCCATTATTTGGTGTTGAAAATGGAAACAACTTTTTTTTTTAGACATGGAAAATCGATTTTACTATCGATTCGATGAACACTTATGTCTTAAAAAACTATATCTAAGAAAGTTTGTGGGTCAAAATGGAAAACGCGAATGCCGAATGCCTATAAAACTGCTTGCCATTGTATTTAGGGAGCTGCAAATAGCTAAGTTGTAGGCTATCCGTATGTAGCTGTTACGAACACTGGTAATAATAAAATAAAATAAAATAAAATAAATAAATAATAAAATAATGCAGAGTTGCCTACGTTGTTCCGTGATTCTGTGGTATTTGTAGGAGTTTTATTCAGAGACCACCTGGCTGAGGTTTGGACACGTGCTCATAAAAGAAGCAACGCGGTGTTATGCCTTGGTGAGATGAAAAACATCTCAACTTTTTAGAATGCCCCAAGCAAATGCAGGTCATGTGACAAAAATAACTGACCTCTCCATGACAACATCGACAGACGCCACGGGAGCGCAAGCACTTGTGAAAAGGAGAACGCATTTTAAGACGTGATAACGGCCCCTGATTCATAATAAACTCGATTACATATATCAGACAACTACACAGATTAACATGTTCCAGTCTATTTTTTTTATACTCATTTGAATCATTAATTCAAGAACATGTTTAAAATTAATTCAGTCTCATTCATAAATTCTTGTTTGATTAATGGATGAATCACAGTTTTTTTTTTTATGAATCTCTTGAGTCTTCTTAAATAAATGATTAAATGAAAAAAAAAATTGCCACCTACTGGAGTAATGTAATCAACACGATCTTTATTTGAAGAGACTCCTTTCACTTTAGTCATTTTATTGGTTATTCCTTAAAATTGGCAAGAATAAAAGGAAGAAATATTTATTCTTCAAGTACCCCCCCCCCCCCATTTCTTTTTATTATTATTAAAATAAATAAATAATATTTATTAAAAATAACGATACCCAGCTCTATTTAGACATGCTCATTTTATTTTATGTATTATTTTAAGTATTAAATTACAAATCAAGCACTTTATTTCAATGGCTACTAACCACACATTTATTGTTTTCTTAAATGATTTAAATGTGTTGACGGTCAGGACATTTTGTGATGACCTGATTATATCGGTCTTATAATACGTCAGCAAGCAATGCATCATCAAGACTGTGTTGTAGATGCTGATGAAAGCCTTTTACCCTTGCACAGTTAACCATATGCAGTGCACACATCCATATTAAGTTCAATAAATGTTCCTTTTTTAAATTGAGACTTGTAACAGTTGGTATCATCGTGTCATTTTTATGATGTAAACTGAGTGAGAAAAAGCAGTATAGGCTCCAAATATCGGCTCAAGAATATCGGTATCGGCACAAAAAAAAAATCCATATCGGTCATTTAAACTGAGATTTATGCATCATCATGTGACACTGAAGACTGGAGTAATGATGCTGAAAATACAGCTGAACATCACAGAAATAAATCTGATTTTAATGTAATGTAATTAATGTGATGAAAAAGTTGCAATACAAAACATCTTACTGATCCTGAAAAAAAATAAAGCTTCAATCTTTTTGCGCAAAATATTATTTCATACATTAGTTAATAGGAAAATATGATAAATATAAATAAGCTTATTCAAAACAACTAAAACAACTCTGCCTGGGATCAAAACAAGACCAAGTTATTTTTGATCCCCAAGCAATCCCAAACCATGCGGATGTGTCATGATTCTGCTGATTTACTCATCATTGTAACCCGAACTGCTTTTAATTAGCTGTGGAAACAATTTCCATCAATCGCTAATAACTCTACTGACACAGAGAGAAACACAGACGGAGAGACTGGAAGTAAACAGGGCGGAGAACTGCTCATTAATTTCACTTTTTTTAAGCGATGGTGGGAAGTCACTGTGTTTGATTGAACAGACTGACCTCCAAAATCCAAATAGCGTAATCATCGCGACTCAGCTGTCGCAAATTAGCGGCGGTGTTTCTGGCTCTTTTCTGATTACAGCCGAGTGGATGCGTTTGAAGCCAGACATCTGCTGTGAATACACCACAATGACACTTTCTATCAAACTGCCAATGGCTGTATTACAGACAAACAAGCTCTTGTTATCTCGGAGCACTTCAGATGAGAAGTGACTCATTGTGTTGCTCTACTGAGGCCCTTGGGTTCAGATGATGTACTGTTGCGTCCCTTTTGGTGTGCCTTTAAAGACAATGACATTCAGCTTTACTAATAGCTGCTTCCTCAAAAACATCTTCAGACACTCTTATTTGTTTTTCTGTTCTCAGAGATGACCTTTAAAAGCGGTGTGCGACTACAGAACATGCATTACTACTTAACCAGCGGCAGAAATGACTGCTAAAATACTAGAAACACATCACCTCTGAAAGATTTGTGTTTGCTTGTTTGTTTGTAATTCAATACTAGGCCAGTGGATGTGTTAATGGCAAGAAACAGGTTAAATTTAGCAAAATCTAAAAAGAAAAATAAACACAAAAAGAAAATGTACAACGGGTTAAAAAAAAAAAAGATTTCTATACAGACATTAATTTTTTAAATAATTAAAATAACATTTAAATATTAATATTACATAAATATAATATTATATATATATATATATATATATATATATATATATATAAAACACTTTTTTGTAATTTTGTTGTGCTTTTCATGTTTAGTTATTTTAATTTATTTTATTCAAATGAGTTTATTTTGTTTTATATTTAATAAAATATAGTATCTGTAACTTTTTGTTTATTTATTTATTTATTCATTTGTTTATTAACAATTATAAATATATATATATATATATATATATATATATATATATATATATATATATTGTGTATATGTGTATATATTTATATAAGTCTATTTTAAATAATTTTGTTGCAATGTATAATAATGTTTATCTTCACCATTTTATTGAAATATTTTAATATAACTCGATCGAATAAAAATTCTCAACTATAAAGGATAAATAGCATCACTGAATTAATATAAATGGGTCATTCTCAGTCTAATTTGTTGTAGACAACAATATGTTCATGTTTTGTGAGCACCATAGATATGGTTTGGGTGGAATTTTGTGCTACAAGTTATTATTTACATTTACACTATTACTGTACTAAAAGCAATATACACAATATATATATATATATATATTTTTTATTTTTTTTTTACATTTTTCTATAGCAAAGAGCTTTATGTGGCCAATATGAGTGCAAACAATACTGACAGAGGCTTTGATTTTGGCTTTTGGCACAGGATCTGCACCATTTTCCCCCGAGAACGAGTCACGTATGATTCTGACATTTATGTATAACATACAGTAAAAGCTCCGCTGTGCAGAGGGGAAACTCTAACCTTTAATCTACAAAGAGGAGCAATAATTGTAGAGACACCAATGACTTCAGGTAGAGCTGGAGAGATAAAGAACAAAGAACACAGTAATCTGGAGTGAATCTGAGAACAGACTGGACTTCTTTTATTTGCTTTGCTCCACAGGAACATCGGGTACATAAAAATGACAAAGCTGAGCGATTAGGATTCAGGACTGGACCGATACGAGTCACTGACCCGCTACAGCCATCAGAACGCTTTCAGACAGAACCACAGAACCTCAATATTTCATTTCTCTGAAAAGAGACAGTTCACCCTGAAATTCTGCTGTTAACTCGCCCTCAAGCTGTTCCAAATCTGCATGAGTTTCTCTCTTCTGTTGACCACAATAGAAGATATTTTAAAGAATGCTGGTAACCAAATGGTTTCTGGTTCCCATTGATTTCAATTGTATTGTTTCCCCATATTATGGATGTCAATGGAGATAAACAGCCGTTTGGTTACCTACACCTTCAACTGACGATAGAAACTCAGGATTGGAACAACTTGAAAGTGAGTAAATGATGACAGTTTTCAATTCTTTAACATTCATATAGCCAAGACAAAAGTTGTTTTTTTTTTATTGACATTTTGTTCCAAGAATACTCAGAAATAATGTCTTCTTGATGGGATTGTTTTAAAAATAACACTCTAAAAGGAAACATTCCATTGTATCATTTTGCAAACATTTTGGAAACGTTACTTTTGAAATCTCTGAACATTCTAAAACAACTAGTAGCATTTAAAAAACGTTACATTACAACGTAAAATTAAGGCTGGGCGATATAATGTTTCAAATCGGTATTGATCGTTTTTTATAACCTTTCTTGAACAGAATTGCTTGTAATACCAAGATTTAGACATTGTTCAAATAAATACAAGCTAGAATGAGAAGGAATAAATAAAGATGAAGCCAAGTAGCTTTGAAAGTGATGGGTTTTTAGCTGTCGCTTGAAATTTGTCAGGGATTCTGTATTCCGGATCGGGGAGGGAAGATCATTTCACCAGCCAGGAACGGTGAAGGAGAATGTTCTGGAAAGTTATTTTGAGACTCTCTGTGATGGTACCACGAGGCGTCGCTCACTAGTGGATCTCTTTTTTATTTTATTTTTAACTCTGTAGTAAAGTGTTTTGCACTGATCGAGCAGGTGATTTTGATCTTAGCGTCTCTCTGGTTCCTGGGTCACCCGTCCATGTAATTAAAGTGACAACCTCTGCGACGGTGGCTTACATTCTGAGCTATTAGACTCGGAGAAGCAGCAGTTCCAGCCAAAGACTTCATCAGTCAGACTCTGACAGGATAACTAGGCCAGCGCACACATCTCACTTCAAATATCATTAAACTGCAGGCACTTTCAACACGGATCCATTGTGCCAAATACCGCTGCTTTCAGAACCAACACACTTCGACAGAGTCACCTTCCTGATGTTTTGAATGCTAACAAAATCTGATTAAACTAATTAAGCTGAATTTAAATGCTTTTCTTCTATCAGAGAAATGGTGTAAGCGAAGTCCACCGCTAGATGTTTGTCCTGCTTTGCATGTAAACACCTCGATCAGCTTTCTGTTTACTTTCTCAACGAGGATGAGCAAAACTATGCTGCACATATCTACCAGACAGCGATTTTTAGGGGCTGTTCATAAATTATATTGAAAACAGCTGGATGGAGCTCAACAGAAAAGAAGCTGGTCTCCAGATGTGTTTTTAAAAGATTAACTATACTTCATATCAGACTTTAAAATTCCAAAGAATAAGTCACTGGCAAACGTTTACTAAAATATGATTTATTTTATGTAAAAACGGTTATTCAGTCAGAATACAGAGCTATTTTAAATGGCCATCAATGTAAAAATATGCAGTTTATTCACAAATAGTTTGGTTATAGCATCTACCAGTAAGAACTAACTGGACAGAGTCAATTTTCACCAATTCTTACTCTGTGTTTTTGTCTTGTTTTCCAGTACAAATTTCTAAAAATCTTTCCTCGATATGATGGTAATGCAAATTTTAAGAAAACATTCCATGAAATCATTTTTGCAAACATTATGGGATAGTTTTGGAATGTTCTCTGAATGTTCTGAAACAAATTGGAACGTTACAAAAATTGTAAAAAAAAATTCAGTTACATTCCATGAACAATTTAGAAATGGTGTTTTTTTGCTGATGTTTTGAAAGTATTATTTATTTTCCATTTTAATCCCAAATAATTTCATTGCAACATTTACCATTGCAAAAACTAAAGTCGATTCCGCTGTGAAAATTTTATTTCTTCCACAGTATTTCCATTACAAATATATCTAACTTTGTTTAATCAAGACATTTTTACCAAATGAACGCAAAGATGCACAATCCATGATATGATAAAGCTTGTTTTCTGAAAAATGTACAAATAAATGTAAAAAATACCTGCCAGTGGGGTCAGAAAAACTGCATTGAAGCATTTTTTTTTATTAGCAGATATTTTTTTCATGTTTTAACTTCGAACTTTTGACACATTTTGCAGAAAAAGATTTAATATCTCATGTCATGTTGTATCTCAAGTAACTATAGTGCTGTAACAGCTTTGCACAACTTTAATTAACCTGTCAAACCTTTGCTTTCTTAGAAACATCTTGAAGAAACAATGACTAAACCCACTAGAGAGCAATATGAGGAAAAGACATTCACTGTGACCAACAATGCACACAATAAAACGAAGCTCTACTTCACCTGAATTAAAATTACCTGGAAAGCTACACTGTGCCACTCAGTCTGAAACAAATACTTACTTCAAAAGCTCTTCTCAAGTGCCTTGCTGAGAGCCAGGCTGTGGAAATGTGACTGAAGATCACTGTAAGAGTTCTCGTGTGCGGATCGTGCTCAGCGAAGGAAGACGGGCGCCAAACAGCTGCATCCACTTTCCATCGTGCTCTTTGATAAAATGCTTCAGACTCTTATGTAATGAACATAGGTGCTCATGTGCAAAGCAAATGTCATCCTCCAGCTGCAGTCTCTTCATAATGCTAACTCTGACACTGACATCCATCAGATTAAACCACTACATTTCCATGAGCAAGCACTCCTGTTGGCCACTTTGTGTGGACTGAGGAAGTGAAACGCAAAGCAGATGATGGTGTGAAATTATTTCCAGGCAGCAGATTGTGGACTATATTGCAGTGGACACAGAATATAGGCCTAAAGTTATTCATAGAGAAGAGCACAGCACTAGTTATGTCAAGGACATGGGTTTAATTCACAGAAAACACACACACACACCGATCAAATTAAAAACACTGAATGCATTGCAAGTCACAGGGGATGAAAACTATGTAAATCTACACTAGATTTATACATTCGCTGCTGAAATGAGCAGCATGCATTTGGGTTTTTCAGGCAGGTTTCTTAACCAGTGTCTTAACCAGCAAGATTTCCACAACTGCCATGCTGTAAAATCGTCATAAACTAACAATAAGCTACATTTATCAGCAGTAACAAGCATCACCAATCATTAATCAGAATTAACCAACATGAACCAACATTAACCGGCATTAATCAGCCAGCATTAACCAAAACCAACCAGCATTAACCAACATTAACCGACATTAACCGGCATTAACCAACATTAACCAACATTAACGGGCATTAACCAACATGAATCAACATTAACCGGCATTAATCAGCCAGCATTAACCAAAACCAACCAGCATTAACCAACATTAACCGACATTAACCGGCATTAACCAACATTAACCTGCATTAACCAACATGAATCAACATGAACCGGCATTAACCAACATTAACCAACATTAACCAACATTAATCAGCCAGCATTAACCCAAAACTAACCAGGATTAACTAACATTAACCAACATTAACCAACATAAACCAACATGAACCAACATGAACCAACATGAACAGGCATTAACCAACATTAACCGGCCTTAACCAACATTAACAGGCATTAATCAGCCAGCATTAACCAAAACTTACCAGCATTAACCAACATGAACCGGCATTAACCAACATTAACAAGCATTAACCAACATTAATCAGCCAGCATTAACCAAAACTAACCAGCATTAACCAACATTAATCAGCATTAACCAGCATTAACCAACATGAACCGGCATTAACCAACATGAACCGGCATTAACCGGCATTAACCAACATGAACCGGCATTAACCAACATTAACCAACATTAATCAGCCAGCATTAACCCAAAACTAACCAGGATTAACTAACATTAACCAGGATTAACTAACATTAACCAACATTAACCAACATAAACCAACATGAACCAACATGAACCAACATGAACAGGCATTAACCAACATTAACCGGCATTAATCAGCCAGCATTAACCAAAACTAACCAGCATTAACCAACATTAATCAGCATTAACCAGCATTAACCAACATTAACCAACATTAACCAACATAAACCGGCATTTACCAACATTAACCAACATTAACGAACATTAACCAGCATTAACCAGCATTAACCAACATGAACCAGGATGAACCAACTTTAACCAGCATGCAAATGCAAGCAAATGTGATTGTTGTTTGTCTGCAAAAAACAGTTGCTAGAGTGTTGCTATGTGGTTTACTTGGCCTTGCTATTCAGTTAAACTTGAATAATCACACTATTACTTGTGCAAAGGTTCGGTACCATCATCACTATTTAAAATTCAATCCCACAGTGTTTCTCTCTCTCAAGCTACTAGAGAATTCACTAGAGTCCCTCCTGACGGAGTAAAACGCGATCAATACGGCCCAGTGACTCGTGATTGCTCTGTGTATTTTCAATGGTCCAACAGAGATGTGTTTAAGCCATCAAACACCTTCTAATCATCATGCAACAGGGACTTCAATTTACACTGGACCGTGTGTTCTCAGCCCGGTCGATTATATCTGTCCCATCTACCGGCAGCTTCAATTCTGTTAGAGTAGTCTTGCTACTATTTGGCCATAATAAGCCTCAAATTGATGATTAACCTTTGTAAACCGGCGAGGACATGGAAGACGGTGTGCTCTTGTCATCCGAATGGCTGTGAGAAAGATGCTGCATTCTCGTCTGTGGGAAAATTGAGGGGTTTTTGAGCAAATGAGGGAGCATTATCTGCACGAAGCGTGCACGAGTATAATGAAGATGCATCTCTAGAATGAAGAGCTTTTTAATAACGAATCAGAAGGCTTCACTGTATTGTGCGTTTTAATAAAAAACGTCCACGTCTGCACACGTTAGGCGCCTATGCGTGAAGATAAAGGCTGTTATCTTGGGAAAGAGAGGAGAATTAGCATCTGGTGCAGAGCGTCGGCCATTGTTTATGGCGCTCTATTATTTGGTAATCAGACATTAAATGAGCAATTTCTCTACATTTAACTCAGGCCGGTGAGTTAATAGCTTAATTTGACCAACAAGGATGATTTACCTTTTGTTTACTCTGCAATTACCATTAGACAAACTCAATTCGTGACTGCAAATAAAGCAGGAAAAAATTCCTTAAAATGCATGCAACAATCAGATTGCACATATATGCATTAATATGCGTTTTAGATGTTTTAGATATTCGCAAATTTGGTTGTTTTATAATGGCAACATTTATAAAAGACTTAAGGCTCATTTATCAGTGTCCTTCATACAGTATTTATCATATTTGTGAGTGGAATCAGTCCACATGCTGTCCTTTACACATCACCTTGTCTTGACACTAAAATCTCTAAGATTTTTGAGTGGAGCCTCATTTCAATGCAATAAATGTAAATTAAAATAAGGCCTTAAATTAAACCTTAAAATATTCCACTCTGGGGGACAGAGGCAGAATCAGGGCATACTTCAAAAACATGACAAAAACACAATCCCTCATGAAGAGTGAAGTTAAGTTCAGAAACGTTCATTTGCCGAAGGGTCAAGGCTTTCTGTTTTCTAGGTCAGAGAAAGACATATTACATTAGCAATAAACATACACTTAAAGTGAAAAATAAAGGGTAGATGCAGGGTAAATCACATAAGATATAATCAACGGTGAAGATAATAATTTTGGAAGTTGGCTGTAGGAGAGAGAAATGGCAAAACAACAAACAAAAATACTACTTTGATAGCAAAAGGTCAATTTAAATAATAATGCGGTTTGACGAAACCTTATTTTTAACTAAAATATGTTGCATTTCTATTTAGAATTCTAAAAATGTTCAAAGCCCAGTTTTCTTTTTGTGATTGTAACGTTATTTAAAGGTTACAAAAACGTTTCTTACAGCATCCTACTAACTTTATTTTGATCTAAAAATGTAACTATTTGAATGTTTCTTTTTAACATTCTAAAATCATTACACATCCAGTTTTCTTATTGTGATTGAAACGTTATTTAAAAGTTACAAAAACATTTCGTAGAACGGTACAAATAACATAAGGACATATTAAAATTGTGTTCTGAAAACATCTAGGGAATGTACAGTATATCAAATATTAATAAAGTTCAAAGGACTTTTCATAATACAGTCACTTAAAAAAGAAGCTTTTGTGCAATGTAAAGTTTTAAGGAAACTCTAAGGAAGTTCTAAGGAAAAAAGAAACCATTATTAAGGGTTTTCACATATGACGTTCTTACGTTCAAAAATAGCTAAACAAGAAAAAAAAAACGAAATACAAGAGAACTACAGGGGTCTTGAGACCCTTGAATATTTTAAACTTGACCCTAAATGTTTACAAACATCATGAAAAACGGTGCAGTACAAGAATGAATACTTTAAGGGTTAAAGGTTTATTTAAATCTCTAACACTACAAACACCTCTTATAAAAACATGACCCTTACGCCTCTGTTCAAGCACAACCTTATTAGTTTTTACTTGAGCACTTTAAAAGTTTCCTCTTCAGTAAATCACCTCCACATCTACTGCAAGAAAAAAAAAACTACAGTACTTCTGAGTCTTTCAGCTGTACTTTCTCCAATGTTGCATAAAAAATAAAAGAAAATCATTTTATGAAAGCCTGGAAACAAAACAAAAAAAATAATAAATAATGATTCCAGTAACACCGAATGGAAAATCTAAGGCGTGGAACGTAATAAAGTAAGCCGCAAAATCAAATGACTGCTGTTTCTATGAGCTTTAATCTCCGGGTAATTTCATTTCACACTAAACACTGCAATACTAGAACAATATTTTGGCTCCTGCCTCTCACAGGTATACTATTTGAGAAACAGAGTCATTAAACACACATTTATTGTCTTATTGTGCAGCTGAATAACTACACGCTTGTAGCGTGAAATAAAGAGCAACACAACATGCAGTAACGAAGGCTTTCTCTCTGATCCGAAGAGAACCAAAGCCATGAATAAAAGTATTTCCGCTCATCAAGCAGAATGATAAATTCACCCCCATAATGCATTTGCCTCAGAATTTGTGATGAAAAAATATTTTAAATTAGGTGTCAAAAGCCTCATATTGAACAACTCCTTCTCAAAGCGCACTCCAAACGCGCCAGCGTCCAATTATTCCAAAATGACAGCAAATTGAACAGAATAAAGCACAAAGCCGTCACTCGGAGGCGCACATCCAGGAAGCCTGATCGGAATACATACAGCATTAATGAGCATATCCCATCAGCACGGATCAAGTGCGATCATCTGATGCTGTGTGAGTTTAAAGGAGCTTATGAGAGGGAACGGAAATCAATACACTTATCCAGATGCACTGCACAGCCACGGTATAAAACTAGGGATGAGAATCGTTAGGAATTTAATGATTCTGGTTCCCATTTCAATTCTGGTTTAAAGGGGCAGTTCACCCCAAAATAAACATTCTGTCATCGTTTACTCGCTCTTGTGTCGTTCTAAACCTGTTTTGATTTTATTTATTCTGTGGAACACAAAACAGATGCTCTTTAAATGTACAATGGCAGTGAATCGTTTGATTCGTTTGAGCAGCTGATCAGAGTTTATTATTAGGGGTGTGATATATTCATCGTCTATGATAATATCGTAATTGCTGTTTTAATGCTATGCAAGCTACTTTCTCGGTTGTGTATGAGTATTGTGAACCCAAATGCATTCACTGTGTAATGTCAAAGTGGGTTAGAATATAGCAGTGCACCATAATTCAAGTTATGAAAGCAAAGAACATCCCTGTGTGGGTTTTTCACACAATATTATGTTTTATGCCAACGAAAATAGTCAGAATGTAAGTGAGTTCAGTCAACGATTCAATTATCTGATCACAAAGACAGCAACTTGCTTCATTTCTAAACGAATCAGCTGCTTTAAATGAATTGTCTGAATGAGTGATTCAGTGAAGTTTTAGTGCCATATTTATTTATCCATGACAAACCTAAACCAGCACAAAAACAGAAAAATATTGTTTAATTATCGGTGTCGGAAAAAATTCCACAAAATATTGAGAACCCATTTTTTCGTCAATATCCTACACTGCAAACCATTATTCCTTGATATTTTTTTAGCTCTCCAATCGCATTAATGTTTACATTTATTTAAATATTCTGCATCAAGATTGTCACGCCGAGATTAAAATTTTTCAACTTTTCAATACTAAGTAGTTGCATGCAAACTACTACATACTGGCTGTTTAATAGTACTTACAAAGCACAAATGAATGCATTATTCTGCATGACCATATTCTGGATCCATTAACCCTACTCCATTCCTAAACTTTTATTATGGTACACTTTAGATTAGAGGACACATATTCACTATAATTTTCTCCCAATAAACTCTGCTGATCATTGATAGTAAGAAAGTTGTTTGTTGTAGTTGTTAAGTTTAGAAAGATAAAAATAAAACACTTATACGCTGATTCCTATAGCAAATGTATTAAAGTTCTTCAGTCAAGAGCATTGAGTGATTTTTATCTGTGTTTTGATGTTTTATTAACATTAAAGGGTTGGTTCACCCATGAACGAATTATTTCTTTTGTTGCACAACTGATGGTCCCCAGTGACTTCCATAGTATTTATACAAATTTTTACTATCAAAGTCAATGGTTACTAGACTGAGATATATTTTGCATCTGATTGCGCTAATACTGTCAAAAGCACACATATAAACCAAGTTGGTTATGTCTAAACTGAAAGAAAACAGTTGAGATGCGTGATGCGTGTAGGTCTTAAAGTGACAGCAGTCTAACAGTACTAAAGGTGATGCCGCTTGTCATTAAAGGGACATTGTTCACTCTTAAAATTGTTAGTTTATTCTGAACACAAAATAGATATTAACAGATATTTTACCAAACACCTGCTGGTCCCCATTGACTTTAATAGTAAGAAAGAAAGAAAAAAACACTATGGACGCCACTGGAGACCAGCAGCTGTTTGGTTCCCCACATTCTTCAAAATAACTGTTACGTTCAACAGACGAAAGAAACTCGTTCAAGATTAAAACAACTTGAGAGTGGGTGAATGATAACAGAATTGTCATTTTTGGGTGAACTATCACTTTAATTTAAATAAGACAGCAAAACACAGAGAACCTCAGTAAGAAGCTATCTATAATTTATACAGTGTTTTTTGAACACAAGAACGTGTTTTATGTGAAAACCCTTTAAAAAGTCTTTAAAGCCAAGTGTAAGTTAATATTTCATGTGAATGTATGCTGATGTGTGCCGCAGCATGATACTATGATAGCAAATTTCTTAAAAAAACTGAGATTTTAATACTCCACGATCGAAAAAACAAATGTGGTATCACACGTTTAATATTTTAACCTTGGTTTGACGTCAGTAACACCAAACATTACTGGCTGTGATCTAAAAAAGGAGATTTTCAGTGAGTAAAGACTTAAATCTGGGTATTTTACTGAGACAAATATCCTGTAAAGCTTCAGAAGACTTGAAGTACAGTATATAAAGAGTCATAAAGACCAAAATCATTGCAAATGACCTGCTTATAAGAGTCCATGTTGCATATAAAGACATGTTTTTGTCTTTAATCACATTCAGTGTTACTCACATAAAATTTTTAAGCACAAGTAGCCTATTAACAGAACCCAATATCAAAATAATTCACTTCTAGCATTTAAACAATTTCCCCAATGCAACTTACAAAGGTGAAGGTGGTGAAGAAAAACCTCAAGTGCTCTCGTGAATAATGCAGTTCGGCTCAAATATGTTATGCATGCACTGTAACTTACGGCGAGTTATATATTATATATGAATGAGATGTGAAATGAAGAGCTCGTCGGCTGCTAACGCTAACGATAACTTGTGAACCAGCTCCAAAATCCTAATGTCTACTTGACTAATAAATGAAATCCTGGGAGACTTAGGGAATTGGGTAGAAGTACGCGGATAAGTCTCGCAGCTATTAAAGACAATGATGTCGTTAGGTTTGGGAGGCTTGTGAGATGGACTGAGGCGAAGCGTAGCGCTGAAGCTAATCCTTTCATTTCCCCTAAAGGCCTAATCAGGAATCTGATCCCATCCATCTACATCTGAGTCAATTTAACAGAAAGAGTTCACGAGGAGAGTCTCATCGGGGACCAAATGAGCCCAATCTAGGTCAAACTTTTAAAGACATGTATGGCTATGTTCATATGAGGGATGGAGAGGAAAAAAGCTTTAACATGCAAAATACAACTATCAGTTTCCAGAGACGTTTAGAAACTAAGTTGTTAATATCGTGCATGTTTTTTGGGGGGTATGCATAGGCATATTTCAATGTATGCATGTCTCACATTAGTCTTAGTGCCAGATTTGAGCAATGATTTCCAGCACAAAACCCACCCAAAAACTTCAATGCTAGAAGAATGCGACTGAATTCTATTCCCATGCCAACCAAGGTTGAAAAAGCACAGTTTTTACCTCCTTACAACGAGTGACAAAATAAAGCTATAAAAATTAATCGATCTCCCAGACAGGAGAACAGATGAAAACTGCATAAGAGAATTAGCAAAGAGGACAATTATATTAAAGCATGTAAAATATTTGCAGACGGAAGTCAAAGAACCATCTAAAAACTTTTGTAATCTACAAATGAATGACAGTGCTACACTTTATTTCTAAACAGAAGCGTCCAAGATTTGAGAGTTGGGTCACTCTCCCATTCTTTACTGTAGTTTTAACTTGTTTATGCCACAGCAATCACTTTATTGCTCAGCTCCAAGTTCAAAATCTGATCCCTTATCGCAATAATAGTGTTGATATTAACACCAACACAAGCCGAATCAAAGAAACGTTGTCAGTAGTTTCTTAAACGTTATATAAACGTTCTTAGAGAAATGTTTATGGAAAACTCTAATATTTGATACATATTCTCATAATGTTGAGAGAAACACATTCTTTGAATGTCTTTATGATGTTACTTATACTTGATGAACATTCTAAGAAACATTTTTGTAACCTTAATGTAACGTTTTCATTCTTAAAAAAAACTCATTTAAATAATAAGTAACAAATTATGTTATATTGTGGATGAAAAAGTTAGCAGAATGGTTTAAGAAATGTTTTTTTTTTAACCTAATGTTACAATTACATCAAGAATACTGTATTTTAATTTCGGGTAAAAAAAAAAATATATCTATAATGTTGTAAGAAAATAACTTGTAACCTTTAAATAATGTTTAAATCACAAAGAAACCTGTATATCTGAATATATATAGCATATTATAAAAATAAACGTTCAAGATGTAACGTTTAAATAACGTTATAATCATGAAAGGAATGGATATTTTGATGTTTTTAGAATATAAAAAAAAACCTTCTAATAAAATATTTTGGGTGAAAATAAAATTAGTATAATGTTGTAACTTGTAAGCAACGTACTTGTAACCTTTAAATAATGTTAAAATCACAGAAAGAAAACTGGACATTTGAATGTTTTTCGAATATTAAAAATAAACATTCAAATAATGTTACATTTTGGATGAAAATAAAGAATGTTGTAAGAAACGTTTTCTGTAACGTTTAAATAACGTTATAAGCATGAAAATAAAATAAAATATATTTTAATGGTTTTAGAATATATATTTAAAAAAAGTTCTAATAACATTATATTTTGGGTAAAAAAATAAGTTAGTAGAAAAGTTTTGTAACCTTTTAATAATGTTAAAATCACAGAGAGAAAACTGGACATTTGAATGTTTGTAGAATATTAAAAATAAACGTTCAAATAACGTTACATTTTGGATTTCGTGAAAAGAAAACTGGATATTTACATGTTTTTAAAATATAAAAAAAACCTAATAACATATTTTGCATGAAAATAAGGTTAGTAGAAAAGTTTTTGTTAATGAAAAAAAATGGACATTTGAATGTTTTAGAAACATTTCGAAACAATGTTCCCACAACGTTTTTGTAACCTAAATGTGTTACCTGTATAGTATCTTCATGATGACTGACTAGATTGAGGACATGCACACTAGGGTTTTATTCGTTAACCAGTTAGCCTATAAAATGATCAACAAACTGATCCCAAACCAGCCCAAATGTTGTCCACCCTCCAACCCAATTTTGATCCTCACAATCAAATACAAACCAGACGGAAATCCTCCCAATCTGGCAACACCAAGCTCATCACATGATGTCCGATGTTCTTCCAAAACACTGCTGTTAGGTATATTCACAATGATGATCCTTTGCTCTGACAGCCGTTGCAGCATTTGCTTTTTAAAAAACAGCAAGGTACACAAAACTCGACTCCCATCTGTGGCCGAAAGCCTCTTTTGGATTTCGAAAGGGTCCATAAGTCAGAGAATTGTGCCCAGTCAAAGACTGCCTTTAAGCACTGTTAGATCTGAGAGGAAAAGCAAAGCGCATCCCTCAGGGGCTAATCTGTATTTGCCCAGTTCAGCATTAACCATATAAAACAGAGTTCAATAAGTCACAGAACAGAACTCAGCTGAGAGCCTTGACGTGTCTGGATGAGTTACACATCGCCAGCAGCGAGCGGCTCACACACCCATGACAAACGACTCCTCTGGTCATGCCATATTACCATCCTCTGTGCCCGTCTCCACAGAAGCCTCCAGGTGCGAGAACACTTCATTCTTTTAGCGCTGGGATATTTTGATGTATTATTCATTGAGGGTGTAGTCCCTCTCGTTCCAATGCAAAATGAGCTAAATGAGGCGAATCTCACAAAACCTGTCATAAACACATCCAGATCATATTTCACCCCGACTCAAAAGAAAAATACACGAATGATATTATGCACGACGAAAATGAAGCCTATTTTAGAACCTGGGTTTTATGCATTGTGATATTTTTTTGCTTTTAATGCCAGTTGAGCATATTTCACCCCCCACTTCTTAATATCACTCTCATTACTGTAATGCATATAATGATTTATTATGTCAAATATAAAATATTGATCCAAGGGTTTCTGCAGGTTTGATGAAGGTACATTTCACACTTTTTAAAGACCAAGTAAAGAAAATCTGAGGAACAAACTGAAATGTCTAAAGATCCTTAAATCAAGATATATTTACTTGAAAGAGAGAATTTATGATTAAAACCCTAACAAATATCTACTAATGGGCTTAGAAAAATCATATTAATTCAAAAAGGGAAACAAGATTTATATTCTACTGACACATTTGTTTTTGTTTTAACTTTGAATCATAAAATAACTTACATTTGCATTCTCAAGGAAACGTATTTTGATTTAAGGACGTTTAGATATTTTTTACTTGAAAATACAAATACAGAGGAAGATATTCAGACCCATAAATACCCTGAAACCATCATGTTAGTATTTAATTTATGGATTTTTTTTCCATGCAAAATATGCAAAATAGGAAGTTTTTTTTTTTTTTTTTTTTTTTTGCAATGCATGCAACATTTAATGCCATGATTTTATAAACTCAAAACCTTTCTGCTTTTATTTTAGAACTTTTTAGGGCTTTTTATGTGGGAGTGCATATTAATACTTTTTAAGCTCCACGGAAACCCTTTATGTTAGTATTTAATTTATGCATTTTAATGCATGCTAAATATAATTTCCTATTTTTGGATAAAAATACTAAAAAAAGATATATTTTTTATTTTTTGCAATGCATGCAACATTCAATGCCATGATTTTATAAACTCAAAACCTTTCTGCTCTTATTTTAGAACTTTTTAGGGCCTTAATATCAAGCCCCACAGAAAACCCTTTATGTTAGTATGAAATTTATGCATTTTCTTCATGCAAAATATAATTTCCTATGTTTCTTTTGATTTCGAAATGGAATACAGCCTTTCAATGTTAGCTTCACCCAAGAGTAAAACTATTTCCAAAACAGATACGAGCTCAAAAAGTGGAAATAATACAAACGGCTGGCAAGACATCTGTACTACACCCTCCGAACACAATCTGCTCCTATAACAACTGTACGTCTGTACGTCCTAACTCCAGCAGGAGAATATTAATTATCAGCAGACATTAAGGCCTGCAGATTGAATCTGGCATGCATTAAAGCCGTGTGTAGCTCGTGGACCTCCTGAGGGGAGAGATGTCTAGATTTTCTCTCCCAAAAAGAGCAGAATACATTTACATGCTTAACAATGTACCGTTCCCTCAGCTAGCAATTTTCCTCCTTTAATTCAACTAACACCATCCCATCAAATATTAATATCGCTCTAGAGTTGTCTCTAACAGAGTGGAAGAGGAAAGAAAGGCGATTATAGAGAATCAAACAAATAACTAAAAACGCCTCCTTTCGAAATGAATCTAAAAGAGCAGAACACAAACACAAGAATTATTATTTGATCTCATCAAGGACGCAGAGCTTCGCATCTTTATGCTCTCTGTGTTTGCATTATTAATGCATGTATCGCTCTAATCATGTCTAATGCATTTGTTGCCGTTTTCAGTTCTTTTAAACGCAGCAAATTTCATTATGTAATTAGGTAATTTGTTTCTAATCTCTAAACTTTTTAATCTAATAGAGTAAATGCGATTCCTTTTCCCCCTGATGTCAGTTCTGGCACTCTTTCATTCTCTCCAAGTAAACCAAACTGGAGAAATGCCGTTTGATTGCACAGAAAACCGTGAAGCATTCAGCTCTCTGTGAAGTATGTGAATAATGAGTAAAGTTTGGTGTCTTTCAGCCGAAGCGTCGGACATCTGAAGCATTCCTACAGCATCTGGAATCTGATCAGGAATCTGTTCATTTAGGACCCATTCCAGTCACTTTCCAGCCACCTGACGCAATCTCAAACATTTGCATGCATGTAATTGAAAACATGCTTCAGTAAAATGGCACGAGCCGCCAGGCTTCCCGAGACGAGCCGGAGGGAATCCAAAAATAAACAGCATCTCGTTCTTTTAATTAAAGGTGAACCGGTTGGCCCATGGCAAAACGCCCCGAACCAAACCCAGGCTTTCTTAAACAGCTCAATATAAGATGACAGCGGGTTACTGGCCAGGAGACGCCTCTCAGGGTCCCTGAAGAACAGTATTGAATAGGCTGTCCATTATATCCATTCCTGTTCTCTCAACACCTTTGCCACTAACGGTTAAACTTCACAGCTCCCGTCACATCATTAATCAGATCGGACTTAAACAATGACACAAGGCTAAACCGAATGCACTCGCAAATGAGAACTGATGCAGTGTGTATCGCCTCCACCTGTGTGAGGGATTGACACGTCTGCTCGCGTCTGCTTTCCTGTTAGACCGTAAATAGCAGCCCGAGACAAAGCGCCACAACAATCCAGGTTTCAATTACATGCTGATGAATTGAAAGAGAATTAAAGCAACAACAAAACACATCTAAAATAGCTTGCACATGCACTTAAAACCACAATGCACAATACCAGACTGAAGGTTCGATACCTCAGGATATCAAATCACCTGCACAAGTTTCAAGCATGCAAATCCTACTTTAAAAAGCGCTTTATTTCACTTGCATGGCTTTGCTGAACTGGCATATAAGAAATCATTTTAGTGCATCTACCACAGGCAAAAAAATAAATTTATACAGTACATGCATGAATCCATGAAAATCCTAATTTATATAAGGAAGTCTTGTTTGCTCCTAAACATGCTTGCTTATACTGTAAAGAAATACAGCAGAGAAAATCAAATCAAATCAAAATACTATAGTAATAGCATCAATAACTGACACCATCACTGTACCACAGTACTGCCAAAGTACCTTTAATATAAAGCAATCATGATACAACAGGGCTGTTTTGGACAGACCATGTTTTACTGGACATTTATTATTTTAAGCACTTTAGACCATCATGCAAATACCATAGCAAATATATTAATCAAAAAGTACCATGGTATAACCATCACTGTGCCATGGTACTGCTACACTATTGTAAGTATTAATAGAAAAAAATATATTTATATATATCCCACATTTAATTACTGTGCGATAGTAATGCTTTCCTGTAAGTATACACACAAAGCAATCATGACCTCAGTAAAGTGTACACTGATTTTAAGATACCACGGATTATCAAGATATCAGGCAAATACAAAGGAAATCATATTCAAGTACCATGGTTTTACCATCACTGTACAATAATAGTACTACACTACTGTATTGCATTAAAACTAAACAACCATGACCTCAGCAAAAAAAAAAAAAAAAGATTTTTCTTGCATAGTGTACCATGATACCACCATGTTTATTACATTATACAATAGTATCTCCTTACATATACTGTAGTATATACATGGTGCATACATTTGGAAATTATTCAATGCCATCATATATATATATATATATATATAGTATTACTACGCTACTTTCTTCACAAAGCAATCATGACCTCAGCAGGATTTACACTGGTTCTCGTATACTGATAGTACCAGGGTATTTCTTGAAGTATCAGGCACATGCCATTGTATTTCAGTGCCATTATAAGCGAGAATCACATGCATCACTGTATGTTCCACCATAGCACTTCTAATAGCGCTCGTTCCACTATAAAACAAACAATTAAAGCCGGATGTGAGCGTGAAATCGCGCGCCTCTGTGTGTCAGGAATGCTGTGCAGGTGACAGAGACGCACCTGTGTTTCCTCGCGAGCGCCGCGCTGACGAATCCATCGCTCCGCGTTCGGCGTGTGTCGCGCGCGCACTGACACTGTTCCGATCGGTCCGGTTCGGTTCGGTTCGGTTCTCCTACTGTCCCGAAGCGTCGTTTCCTCCTGAAGAAGAGCAGGAGGCAATCACATCCCTCCTCGAGGACGCGCGCGGCGCTGCTGTTTCTCTACACGCGCCGAGCGCGAGACTGACGATCCACAGCACGAGAGACGCACGCGGAGTTCACTGACTCTGTGTGTGTGTGTGTGTGTGTGAGAGAGAGAGAGAGACTGAAGGAGGAGTTGTTTTTTAATGCGCACAGATCCAGCAATCTCAATATATAAACTATGACATATTTGACTGTCCTGGTTAAAACACAAATGTTCTGACGTTAGCTATCATATCTGCGTTTTTCCTAAATTAAAAATAATCTAACCTAACTAATCTTCCGATTTTAGATCAAATTTGGGTATTTTATCTGATGCTGTAAACACATTGGTCACATTGGTCAGTGTGTGTGGTAGACAATAATATAAAAAAATAAAGTAGAAACAAACAACTATTTGTATTAATTGATGCCCCATTAGCGACTGGGAACTATGACGTCAGAAACCGGAAGTGTAATGTGGTGTTTTTCAATTATCATTTCCAATTTTTGTTCTGCAACATAAATCACATGCATCCATGCCCAAAACACAAAATTTGAAGCAGTTATTTTAAATTATGGAACATTCTTATTACTGTATTAATATTTGATATATATTTTCATAAAAGTAATATTCAAAAACTGTTACAACATATTTTGAGTGGAGATAAATTAATTAAGTTTTGTAAAAAAAAAAAAAAAAAAAAAAAAAAAAAACATTTTGTAACATTAAAATTGTCATGAATCTGGTCTATCTGGTCACTCGCCACTAGAGGTCACCTGCTCACTACATGGACTCTTGCAACACACCCACTGTTGCACTTCAGCCCAGACTACAGTTCCCATCATCCATTGCACTGATTACACACACAGCTGAAACCAATCACAGATTCACTATATAACACTCACTCAGATCACTTTCAAACTGCCAAGTGTTGTTTAGCCCATGTTGTCTCGTTTCCTGCCTTGTCTTGCCTTCATGTTTTGTTCTTGGATTGTTTACCAGGTTTTTGATTCTTATTTTTGGATTTACCCTTTGGATTACCCTGTCTGGATATTGTTTGCTCATCGAAGACCCTTGGATTGCTTGCCCTTGGATTATTGTTGTGTCTTGCCCTCTATATACCTGTTTGCCCTTGTTTGACCCATGCCTGTTATGACCACTTCTTTGTTCAATAAAAGCTTGCACATGCGCATGTGTCACGTCTCGTCAGCCCCGTGACAAAAATAAAGTTAAAATCATGAAAACTGGACATTTTATCATTCTTAGAAATATATATATATATATATATAAATTGAAATTACGTTATATTTTGGGTGAAAATAAAATGTGTAGAATTTTGTAAAGAAAAAAAAAACATTGTGTAAACTTTAAATAACTTTATGACCACAACAAGCAAACTGGACAGTTTGACATTTTAAAATATGTATAAAAAATAATATATATTTTGGGTAAAAATGAATTTTGTAAAATTTTGTAAAAACATTTTCTAAACTTAAAATAAAGTTAAAATCATGACAGGGAAACTGAACATTCTTCGAGATATTTTTTACAAATAAACATTCAAATAAGGTAATATTTTGGCTAACAATTAATGCAGTAAAAGTTTGTAAAAAACAGTTTGTAATATTACAATAAAGTTAAAATCATGACATAAAAACTAGACATTTTATCATTCTTAGAAATATTTTTCAAAAAACATTCAAATAACGTAATATTTTGGGTAAAAATAAATGCAGTAAAATTTTGTACAAATATTTTGAAACATTAAAATAAAGTTTTGTCAAATAATTAAATTCTATAATAAAATAAAAATTCTAATAATTTCATATCTTGTGTGAAAATTAACTTAGTAGAATGTTGTAAGTTCATTTTATTGTTTTAGAAATGGAAAAACAATGTTCTCACAACATTTTTGTAACCTAAATCTGTTAGTCAGGTTTACATAGTGTTATATGAACATTTTGATGATCTTGAATGTTGTTTATCAATTTTTACAATCTGTGAGAACCCTGTGTGTTTACAAATTACAAACATGCATGAAATGAACTGATTTGTGAATGTCTAGTACACCTAAGTGTGTATTTATTAAATCAATAGTTTAAATGACTGGTGAATATCACAGTATTAGATACGAAACATAACATATTGATGTGTTAATGGATGTAATTTCTTCCTACAGTAGGTTATAATCACTAACCCAGCCACTTATCATCCAATTCTAGATCTAAACTTTACTACTTTAATGCTAGGTCTGATATTCTGAGTTCCCACTCATAAATTATAATTAAAACCATGTCAATTCAACCTGTCAGTCAAACCACAAGACAATGTTAAACTAAAAGAGCCATTTTCACTGTTGTGTCTGTGCAGTTTTCTGGGAATAATGCATGTCAGTGTCATGCTTTAATGTCTATTCTCATATCTGAGATCTGAACAAAATGTGATGTAATTCCCGAGAATAAATAGATGTGGAATCATGCATTACATCAGCAGGCGATGCATTACTGCCCACTGTACAGACGGATTATTCATCAGTAATTTAAACGATTGATTTAAGAAATAAACACTTAACACACGCAGATCCATCAGATTATTGTGAATTAATGCGATGAGTTCTGAATCTGTAAATACATCTCAGGATGGTGTGTGATCTGTAAAGCAGCGGTGAGAGACACAGACCTCCTGGACTGTAAGATATAGATCAACAAGATTCAGGATCTCAGCCTTCTGTGTAACTCTAAATCAATCAATGTGATCAAT
This sequence comes from Carassius gibelio, assembly GCF_023724105.1. Taxonomy (NCBI): domain Eukaryota; kingdom Metazoa; phylum Chordata; class Actinopteri; order Cypriniformes; family Cyprinidae; genus Carassius; species Carassius gibelio. The sequence goes on from NC_068383.1 coordinate 1,700,315, forward strand.
ATCTCTCCTGACCAGTTCAGTCACCATCACTAATCCTTCATTCATCTCCATCACTCAAACACTGAACAAACCAGTCTCTCTCTCTCTCTCTCTCTCTCTCTGTTTCCTTCCTTCCTTCTTTCTTTCTTTCTTTCTTTCTTTCATTCATTCATTCATTCATTCATTCATTCATTCATTCATTCCTTTCTTCCTTCCTTCCTTCCTTCCTTCCTTCCTTCCTTCATTTCTTTCTTTCTTTCTTTCTTTCTTCCTTCATTCATTCATTCATTTTTTCCTTCCTTCTTTTTCTTTCCTTCATTCTTCTTTCTATCCTTCCTTCCTTCCTTCTTTCCTTCATTCATTCATTCGTTCATTCAATAATTTCTTTCTTTCTTTCTTTCTTACTTTCCTTCCTTTCTTTCTTCCTTCGTTCCTTCCTTCCTTCATTCATTCAATAATTTCTTTCTTTCTTTCCGTCCTTCCTTCATTCATTCATTCATTCATTCATTCATTCATTCATTCATTCATTCATTCATTCATTCATTTATTTCTTTCCGTCCTTCCTTCTTGCATTTCTTTCTTTCTTTCTTTCCTTCCTTCCTTCCTTCCTTCCTTCCTTCCTTCCTTCCTTCCTTCCTTCATTCATTCATTCATTCATTCATTCATTCATTCATTTCTTTCCTTCCTTCCTTCCTTCCTTCCTTCCTTCCTTCCTTCATTCATTCATTCATTCATTTCTTTCTTTCTTTCCGTCCTTCCTTCCTGCATTTCTTTCTTTCCTTCCTTCATTCATTCATTCATTCATTCATTCATTTCTTTCCTTCCTTCCTTCCTTTATTCATTCATTCATTCATTTCTTTCCTTCCTTCCTTCCTTCCTTCCTTCATTCATTCATTCATTCATTCATTTCTTTCTTTCTTTCCGTCCTTCCTTCCTGCATTTCTTTCTTTCTTTCCTTCCTTCATGTCTTTCCTTCCTTCTTTCATTCATTCATTCTTTCTTTCTTTCTTTCTTTCTTTCTTTCTTTCTTTCTTTCTTTCTTTCTTTCTTTCCTTCTTTCTTTCATTCGTTCATTCATTTCTTTCCTTCATTCATTCATTACTTTTTTACTTTCTTTCATTTCTTTCATTTCTTTCTTTCCTTCATTCATTCATTTCTTTCTTTCTTTCTTTCTTTCTTTCTTTCTTTCTTTCTTTCTTTCTTTCTTTCTTTCCCTCTTCCTCTCTTTTATTCATTTATTCATATACAGTAGCCCATCTCAGGGTTTTGGCTGTAAATGTCCTCTGGAGGGACGAGAGATAAATTATTTGGGATGAATGCATTTGTATTCATCTTTTTCTTTTAAAGCCCATGAATAAAGCTTTCAAATGGGGTCAAAAGTACCCCGGAGTGATCTGTAACACATTCCATCTTTCTGGTCTTAAAGCCCAGCTCAGGGTTTGCGGCTCGTCCTCGGCCGTGTTTGTTCCTGTGTTTGCAGGAATATGTGTCATGAAACATGGCGAGAGAGAGAGGGCACGCTGAGGCCACGTTCATCTTTCAGACATCGCCGCTGTCACGAGGGAAGCAACATCACAAAGACTTCGACTGGTTCAAACTGTACGAGGTTTGTGAAGTGCAATGGGAGAACGTTTCAACACTATCGGTGCCTGTGAATGAAAAGCAGAGAGGAGAGCACAAATGGAAAATATATTAGGGCTGAGAGAAATGTGTAAGACTGTTTTTTAAGACAGAAATCCAGAGAGCTGATGTTCTAGAAAATAAATTTTAACTGTATTACTTTCTGTCCTACAAAAAAAAAAAAAAAAAAAAATATTTTATTTTTTTCCCCAATTTTTTATTTATTTTTGATCCTCCTCAAGACATAAAATGCATACTTGAAGATTTTAATAATGTAACAACATATTCAAATGTATATATTATGTAAACATACATATATTATTAATATATTAATATATGTATATACAAATATATTTCATGTATATTTTATTATATTATATTATAAAAAAAAAATTCCAGCTGAACCCCAACACATAAAATATTTACTTAAATGTAAAAATATAATGTAAATGTCAATTTAATTATGAATTAATTAATAACACTAGAGTGTTCACAGTTCTCTGATGTTGGTTAATGGTCACTTAACATGCAGGTTAAAAAAATAAAATATTCTATATTTTTTCTGTAAATATTTATGTACTTGTCTAATAAATTATATTGAAATTATTTTATCATATATTGTGAATGCTACAATATATACAGTATTTCTATATTTAGTTAGTTTTTATTTCTATTCCCAACTGGGCAAATGACACGCAGGTAATCAAACAAAATATTTTATTTTGACCATATTTATGCCTACATTATTTTATTTAAATTATATCACAATTATTAATTCAATTAAGATTTGAAAATTATTTTCATATATCGTGATGATATTTCATTTCATACTGCTTCTGCTAGTTTTAATTCTAATTATAAAATAAAGGTCATATTGTTTCAAATAAACTAATTTAGAAAATATAAATTTAATAAACACATTTTTGTAGTATGCCTCTCTATCCGATTTGTCCTTTTCTTATGAAGCTTGTTTGTTCTTTTTACAGCTTGGCAGCTCCTAAATGCATGTAAAGGAGCAGCACGGACATTCTGCAAAACATCTCCTTTTTATGTTTATGAGCCACCACGAGCCTAATTTTTGCCTGAATTATTGCACTATATTTCAGTATTCAGAGATTATCAGTAAGAATTCACTCTAATAAATACAAATACTCTCTAAAATGAATCTTTGAAGGCTTTGTGAATACCGAACACATCGGTCGTGCAGAGGTTCGTACGCATTAAGAAACCTCCAGATAACCGTAATAGCCTCAAACAGCAGACAGCAGCGCTGGAGGCAGATAACGCCCTCCTGCACGCCTCTCTCCATCCCTGAGGCTGTTGTCAGAGATGTGGGTGATGAAATGCATCGGCTGGACGGCGCACATGTGAGTGATTGGGATGGATCGGTGACCGTATCTTCCGTGGCGCAGCAGGAGGACTGGCCCTGTCTTGAGCGATAGCCTCTCACTTCCCACAGCTCTGCTCAATATTTCATCAGGCAGAGTTTGGCAATGCCTTTGAGAATGTATTTGCTCATACTAATGTCTGCTTCTTGGAAACACTAACAGGAAGACGTCAAGTGAGAGAGAGGTTCACCTGTTTGCGCAAGAGTATTTCATGTCCAAAGCAGCCAAGCGATGTTTTTGGAGACTCATGCCTTGATATGTATCTTCTAAATGTTATTTCATCATTTACTCTCAGTCATGTAAGTCCAGTCCCAAATGCTTTCTGTTTTCACAAAAAAAGATGTACACCGAATAATGTACTCATCTCGCCCACCTTTTTTGGCAAAGGCGTTGTTTTCAATGTGCTTCTAAAATCGAGATTCCCAAACTTTTTTTTTGTCAGCCAAATCCCTTCGGCTTAAATAATAATAATAATAATAATAATAATAATAATAATAATAATAATAATAACAAAAAAGTAATAATAAAAACAAGAAATAGTATTATTATTATTAACTAATTGAAGTCCCCTGCCATTTTAATGTAATATTTCATATATTTAATAACACTTTTGTATGCTCCCAGTTTTCTGATGTTGGTCACAAGAAGTAAACAGATAAAATCTTGAACATTTTCTCTGTAAATGTTTTATTTGTATAGATTTTATATAAAACAGAAAAAATTTAAATTATATATATATATATATATATATAGGCACAATTTGGCAAATCAATTATATTGCAATTATTAATAATAATATTATATTAATATATATTATTAAATTAACATATTAATTAAAATGAACTATTATTGTTATTAAAAATCATACAACTTTTTATATAATATAAAATCTCTCATATTGCTTCAGCTGAAACCAACTAAGTATTTTTCAGGATTGTATTATTATTATTATTATTATTATTATTATTATTATTATTATTATTATTGGTTATAAATAAAGGTTTTGCTGTTTAAAGTTTAAGTTAAAAGAGGATTTCATATGCACTTTTTAAAATGAGTATAGATATGTTTTGAGAGTATATTCTGGTGAAGTATGTTTTTCCTTTTTACAGCTTTATCTTTAATATTATTCTTATTATTAATTGCACATTAAATAATATACTGTCCCCCCTTTTACATCATAATTAATCTCCTCTAGTTATTTTTTGAGCCTATTCAAAGTCATAAAGAAGAGTAAATGATGACAGAACTTGCATTTTTGGTGAACTGTCCCTTTAAATGCGTGTTTTTGCCTTTTTTATGCAAATCTGAGAGGAGTTGTGTTTTTTCTGGTCATCATAAATATCCAAAATACTTTGCCAACCTATTTAATGATGTGAAATAAAAGCATCTATATATTCTTTGACATGCAGCTCTGAAATCAAAGATGATGCAACTCGATGTTTTGCATGACAATCTGATGGAAAATTGGTTGTATGTCTGATATCAGCATGCTCTGATGAATGTCACATATTCAATGCCGTTCCTCAGTGAAAACTCAAGGTTGTAGTTTATGGGTTGAAGGGTGGGAATAATTCTAGAGGCCTACAATTCAATATAATCAATGCATAAGAATAATGAATCTATAACTCATGCTTTGTTTTATATTTCATATTTCAGCTCCCTCAAAATAAATAGTTGGACTTGGATGGTTTGCTGTGCCCGAAACTAAACAGATGACAGCTGACGCGGCGAACGAGTCACACTGACAGCGCAGAAATGAAAATCTGCTCACCATAAAGAAGAGAAGGAGGCCAGAAGCAGCGTAGCGGCACAATACATAGAAAACAATGTCAGAAAACAGGTGAGTTTGTCAAACAAGATGCATTTACAGCTACTGCACAGGTCAGGAATGAGATTTAAATATAGATAAAAAATATCTCAGTGTCTCAATTTTAGATACTTGTAATTGAATTGTATATTAAAATTCCATGATTTTGAATTACACAGTTATAACAAACTATTAAACTTAACATGATGCATAATTGTCAGTCATACAGAAATGAAAATGTTTATTAACTATTTGCAACTATTTGATTTTGTAACAGTTATAATCCAGTAGTTGATGTTTTTAAAATGTATTAATTCAAAGGCTTAGAATCAGCATAAATCCATAATCTTATTTCTGCCATGGAATAAAATAAAAAAATATAAAAAAATATAAAAAAAATTCTGAGTTTATTTCTTGCAATTCTGATTTTATTTAATTCAGACTTTTCTCACAATTCAGTTTATTTAGTTTATACTTTTTTTCTCGTAATTCTGAGTTTATTTAATTGAGACTTTTTTTCTTGCAATTCTGAGTTTATTTAATTTAGACTTTTTTCTTGTAATTCTGTCTTTATTTAGTTTAGACTTTTTTTCTCGTAATTCTGAGTTTATTTAATTTAGACTTTTTTCTCGTAATTCTGTCTTTATTTAATTTAGACTTTTTTTCTCGCAATTCTGAGTTTATTTAATTTAGACTTTTTTCTCGCAATTCTGAGTTTATTTAATTTAGACTTTTTTCTCGTAATTCTGTCTTTATTTAATTTAGACTTTTTTCTCGCAATTCTGAGTTTATTTAATTTAGACTTTTTTCTCGCAATTCTGAGTTTATTTAATTTAGACTTTTTTCTCGCAATTCTGAGTTTATTTAATTTAGACTTTTTTCTCGTAATTCTGTCTTTATTTAATTTAGACTTTTTTCTCGCAATTCTGAGTTTATTTAATTTAGACTTTTTTCTCGCAATTCTGAGTTTATTTAATTTAGACTTTTTTCTCGCAAATCTGAGTTTATTTAATTTAGACTTTTTTCTCGCAAATCTGAGTTTATTTCTTACAATTCGGAGTATATTTAGTTGAGACTTTTTTCTCACAATTTTATTTCTTATATACTTAAGCCTTTTCTGCAAAAAAGTTTATTTCTCAGTATTCAGGCTTTTTTTTTTTTTTTTTTTTTTTTTTTTTTTTTGCTGTAGAACTATGTAATCCAAACTCATGTAGATTTAAAATGCAATTAAAACTTGTAAAAATTAAAAATAATTATTAATGACTAAATACACTGCAAAATGCTAAAAAAAAAAAAAAAACATTACTGAAAAAAGGGCTTATAATCACTCTTTATTAAAGCTTTTTAACTAATTAAAAACCAACAGGTAAGTGTAATTCCAGAGTAATTTCTAATTGTTATGCTTTACTCTTCAGTCTACAGCCCATGTGATGCATGTATGTTGATATCAGGTGTAAAACACAATCTCTTTATTTCCATAAAAATGCAATTAGATATCAGCTCGTATTTCTTTAAACTTTCTATTTTTCATTTGTTTTTAAACATTAATGCTCTGCTGAAATATAGAATTAAAAGCCAATTAAAAATAGATGGTGTTTGTGGCCAGTGAACTTCTATCCTCTCAGATAAAGGCCACACTGAATGTTTATTTAATGCTTTATATTTGAGGATGCAATGACCTCTGGTTTACAGAAACCTTTAGATTCAAACATGTCGTTATCATGTCTCTACTGGGTCTTTGATGATTTTTCAGGACTTTAACATAAATAGGCTAAGAAACCCACAATATGATGGGTTCTTAAGTGAAAATGGGACATAAATGTCATCAGAGACCTTCAAAGTAATGTTTTATTTACATAAACAGATTTATTTCTGCTTCTTTTATACCTGAAGGGAAACACGGCGGATTTCTTTCATCATTTGACTCCTTTAACTGCCTTCATTCGCTGATGTTGGGGGACAGCTTTACAAAGTCAAAAACCTGATGATGAGTTGTCATTTTAATCTTGAGGATATTGGGAATTTGTGACTAGGCTTAAAGGAATAGTTGTGTCATCCAATAATAATAATTTTTAATCAAAATTCTTGCAATTCTGAGTTTATTTCACGCAATTCTGAGTTAATTTCTCTCAATTCTGAGTTTATGTCTCGCAATTCTGAAGTTATTTCTCACAATTCTGAGTTTATTTCACGCAATTCTGAGTTTATTTCACGCAATTCTGAGTTTATTTCTCGCAATTCTGAGTTTATTTCACGCAATTCTGAGTTTATTTCTCACAATTCTGAGTTTATTTAACGCAATTCTGAGTTTATTTCATGCAATTCACGCAATTCTGAGTTTATGTCTCGCAATTCTGAAGTTATTTCTCGCAATTCTGAGTTTATTTCACGCAATTCTGAGTTTATTTCACGCAATTCTGAGTTTATTTCTCGCAATTCTGAGTTTATTTCACGCAATTCTGAGTTTATTTCTCACAATTCTGAGTTTATTTAACGCAATTCTGAGTTTATTTCATGCAATTCACGCAATTCTGAGTTTATTTCTCGCAATTCACGCAATTCTGAGTTTATTTCATGCAATTCACGCAATTCTGAGTTTATTTCTCGCAATTCTGAGTGTATTTCTCACAATTCTGAGTTTATTTCACGCAATTCCGAGTTTATTTCATGCAATTCACGCAATTCTGAATTTATTTCACACAATTCTGAGTTTATTTCACGCAATTCTGAGTTTATTTCACGCAATTCTGAGTTTATTTAACGCAATTCCGAGTTTATTTCATGCAATTCACGCAATTCTGAATTTATTTCACACAATTCTGAGTTTATTTCACGCAATTCTGAGTTTATTTCACGCAATTCTGAGTTTATTTCTCGCAATTCTGAGTTTATTTCACGCAATTCTGAGTTTGTTTCTCGCAATTCTGAGTTTATTTAACGCAATTCTGAATTTATTTCACACAATTCTGAGTTTATTTCTGGCAATTCTGAGTTTATTTATTTTATCTTTTTTTACATAAATATGTTTTATAAAAATGACAAAAACACAACAAAATTACTAACATTTTAATTAAAACGAAAATATATAATATAAATATAAAAAGTATTCAAATAAAAGCTAATTCAAAATATTAATAAAAACTAAAAAGCATCATTTACCGGTGTATTATAGCTTACTAAATAACAATAATAATCATTATAATAATAAAAGCTACCTGGAATAAACTCAACTCATCAAAATAATAATTAATAAAAAATAACAATTAATTAAATATATAATAAAAATGACAAAAACACACATCACACCTGTTAAAACTTTAACTTAAATTAAAATAAAAACAGAAAAATAAAAACTAATTTAAAATATTAATAAAAACTATTATAGTATGTTAGTTATAATAAAATACTGCCACACTTTCAGACAATATAAAACCAAACACTTTTCTGCATGTTTTTCTAATATGAACACGTTTGAAATGTGTTTTTCTTTATTGAAAGTTGCTAATGTAGGTTTGTTTAACTCATTGCACTCTGCAGTCTGAACAAGTGATGTGCCAGAGATATAATTATGTTTTCATTCATTTTACAACTGACAGTTTTTCCATCTGGCGCATACAGATGAAGAGCAAGCCGATATTTTGTCATTCAAACAATTGGCCTCATATGGAAATATCTCTAGCTCTGCAAATAACTTAAACGCTGTGATTTTGACATCTGTAGGCCTTAAAGGGATGGTTTGACAAAAAATGAAACCAACAACCTAGTTCCCAACATTCTTCAAAAAATCTTATTTTGTTTTCAACAGAAGAAAGAAACTTATAAAGGTTTGGTGAGTAAATGATGACACTTTTTTCCATTTTTGGGTGAACTATCCCTTTAATCTTACTATATCTGCTTCCCTAAGAACATTATTGGGTCAAAAAAAATTAGATAAGTAAATAAAAGCCTGAGCCACAGCTACGAGTGTCACGCCTCACAGTGGATTTAGATTTCGCAGCAGCTCTAAAGCCTCGAATGAGGGTCATTTCGTCGGGTAATGGCTGCTTTCTCTGGAGACTCATTTAGTTTTGTCTGTAACCATGGGCTGCCTCAGAGAATCTACCTCTCGACAGGGAAGGAATGTAATCATGGCCTCATTTTCCCCTCTCTACTATGTCCCACACTATATTTACATAGATTTTTCTGTCTGTCTTTCACTTTTTGTACTTTTCTCGTCTTGCTCGTCATTTCGCCCTTTTTCTCATGTATGCCGAAAAAACTGGTGTAGGACATTTTCATTAAGAAATTGCTAGTAGATTTCACAATGAGTTACAAGGAAATGGCATGTAATACATTGAATTAAACAACATTTTAAAGCAGAAAAACTGAAATAGTATTTAATTGTAAAATGCTAAATTTACCAAGAAATTACAAGTAACACATTGAATTAAACTACATTTTAACGTAGTCCTAAAATGTTATTTTCTTCTAAAACTGACAAATCTTTGATTTAATTCATGTAACACACTTTAATTAGAGAGATTGAAAATGTACTCTTCTTGTAAAATTTACAAATCTTTAAAAAAGTTTTTATTTACAACTTAATTAGAAAAAATTACAAGTAACACACATAATTAAATGCTATTTTGAAGTAGAAAGACAGAAATTGTAGTTTTATTGTAAAATGTACAAATCTTAGTTTTTATTTACAACTCAATTACAAAAAGTTACAAGTAACACATAAGTAAATGCAGTTTTGAAGTAGAAAGATTAAAATTGTACTCTTCTTGTAAACTATACAAAACTTTGTTTTTATTTACAACGTAATTAGAAAAAATTACAAGTAACACACATAATTAAATGCTATTTTGAAGTAGAAAGACAGAAATTGTACTCTGCTTATTTAATGTACAAAACTTTGTTTTATTTAAAACCTTGAAAAATTACAAGCAATATACATAATTAAATGCAATTTTGAAATAGAATGATTGAAATTGTACTCTTCTTGTAAAATGTACAAAACTTTGTTTTTATTTACAATTTAATTACAAAGAAATAGAAAATACCAAACTGATTTATGCATGCAATTTTGAAGTAGAAAGACTTTTAAGAATTAATTTTAACATTTTCAATCAGAAATTGCCAGTAGATTCCACAAATAATTACAAGTAACGCATTGAATTAAATGTAATTTTGAAGTATAATGACTGAAATTGTATTTTCTTGTAAAAACTTAAAAACTTTATATATATATATATATATATATATAAACTATTGACTCATTTGTGTCCATTTTAATTTCTCCAAAGGGGTTTTAGGGAAAACATCTGAGGTATCTCATACAATTTTCATTAATTCTTTATAGCTTTAGCAAATTTACTCTCACTTACATTACATAAAAAATAAATAAGCTCAGTTTTGCTATTTCAGATTCAAACTCATTGATTATTTGAATCATCATACCTGAAACACTTAAAATGAGCTTAAACTATCTTTAAGTGCAACTTTATGCAGCTACAAATGTGTTACAGAGAGAGATGGGGATAAAACGTTAATCTTCTTACTTAGTATGTTTCAAAACCAATATTCATATGTGAAGTGTGTGAATCATGCTAAATATGTAAATATATGCAAATGAACATACTGAAATGTTCATTTACTTGCTGTGAGACCAGTGGGGAAATCATATATGTGTGTGTGTGTGTGTGTGTGTGTGTGTGTGTGTGTGTGTGTGTGTGTGTGTGTGTGTGTGTGTGTGTGTGTGTGAGATTTGAGCTCTGATGCTGCTGTAATGTTGTCGTTTTTACATAATTACAATTGTGTAATTATTGTCTGATGAATATGCTAACATAAAAAAGTATATTGAGTATATTGGCGGCCATTGTTGTAAATAAATATATTAGATGATATGCATATTTGACATAATAGGGATTGAAGTATATTTGTATATAATATAAAGCATTTTTATTTGACTTTGATCAAAGAGTATAAAAACAGTCAAAATATTCCGTCCATTTATTGTTTGCTTGTACTTTCCACCAAACATGATGTCACTTCCTGCAGGATGATGTCATTAAGTGACACTTTTTTTATGTGTCATCCATTCAAACCAAAGTAGAATTCTTTTAAATTCAAATCGCGAATCATTTGAGTCAGTTTGGGAGTCCGGAGCGGGATCGCGAATCATTTGAGTCAGTTCGGCAGTTCAAGTGGGTTCGCGAATCATTTGAATCAGTTCGGGAGTTCGTAGCGGGATCGCGAATCATTTGAGTCAGTTCGGGAGTTCAAATCGGGTTCGCGAATCATTTGAGTCAGTTTGGGGATCGCGAATCATTTGAGTCAGATCGGGAGTTCAAATCGGGTTCGCGAATCATTTGAGTCAGTTTGGGGATCGCGAATCATTTGAATCAGTTCGGGAGTTCGTAGCTGGATCGCGAATCATTTGAGTGAGTTCGGGAGTTCAAACTGGGTTCGCGAATCATTTGAGTCAGTTTGGGGATCGCGAATCATTTGAATCAGTTCGGGAGTTCGGAGCGAGATCGCGAATCATTTGAGTCAGTTTGGGAGTTCGGAGCGGGATCGCGAATCATTTGATCAAAGAGTATAGAAACAGTCAAAATAATTAATCAAATCCATTTATTGTTTGCTTGTGTTGCTGTTTCCACCAAACATGATGTCACTTCCTGCAGAATGATGTCATTAAGTGACGCTTTTGTTAGTTATGTGTCATCCATCCAACCCAAAGTAGAATTCTTTTAAATTCAAATCTCTGTTTAGGTATATTTGTGATATTGTGATCAAATAAACCTGGCAAACATGATTTGCATTTATATTAAAATGCATATGATGTGGAAATATTATTTACCATAAAACTCATGTTGATTTTATTTCATTCCAAGCGTCTTGTTTTCTAGCCTTTCTGCATGTTTTCTTAAAGGAACTTTGGACTTACTTTCTCCTGTTTAAGACAAAAGCAGATGTGCTGATTAATAAAATATATTAATAATAAAATAATAACACTAGCACCTAATATAACTGAGATATTATTATGTTTGTATATTAATATTTCAGTTAGTTTCATACCTTCTGTTTTCATTTTGTTGTGTGTTTTCATAATTTTAATAATAATAATTATTATTTAATATGCCTATACCTATAGTTTTTGTTAAAAAAATTAAAATGTTATGACGTTTTTTGACAGAATTTGCATTTATGAGTGAACTGTCCCTTTAAGGCTCACTGAAAAACGTTTGATTAAAAACACAAGAGTAATGGAGCTGAACTATTTCTTATAAATGTTCTAGTTTTAAATGTACTTTATAAAGGCAGTCACATAAAAGTGCATCTAAATGACTAAATTTGTTTGAATTTCATACTGAAGTCATTTATTTTGAAGCGTATGAGGGATATTATGGAGGATGGAAGCACTTCACTGTCATATCAGTTTGATCTTTCCCTGCATTTACATTTATTTATTTAATCATTTAGTAGATGCAAAAAAAGAAGCGAATAAAGCCAAATTCCAATTCAACATAAATGCTACGATTATGTAAGATTATGTGGCAGTGCAATCCATCCAAGTGCGAAGATTAAAGTGCCTTTCTTTGCATTTACTGTGCTGGTTTTAAGAAAGATCTGCATAATGGTTTTAAATCAGTGGACCCAAAAATGCAGATCAGACTCAAAAAACTGGTTTGATTTGCTTGGTCTTTCTCCATCTTTCTATGTTCATGTTTTCACTCCGAGGATAATAAAAAAGCCCTGTTTCAACGAACTAATAAAGAATTTAGCATGAACGGAAATAAAAAGAGAAAGTAAAACAGTTCATTTGAGAACAAGCTCCTGATTATAATAATACAGTTGTTTTTGTCTCTGGCAGAGTCGGAGTTGCTTCGAAATGTACCATTTTCACAGCACTCTATGAATATATCATAATATTTCATTATGCATCTTTTTTTAAAGTTTCACGGATGTGCTAGACACATTCAGAACATGTACCGAGATGATAAATTGCCTTTAAATCTACACTGCATACATTTGAGGCAAAAAAAAAAAATGTATGTTACATATTTTGCATTATTTTTAATCACATTTCTTCTTGCTCCGTTCTCTGTTCTCATAGAAAAATCATACTGTAACAGAACAGATGAGTTCATCACTTACAGTCAAACCATTATTTTATTAATTATTTAGACTCCAGATATATTTTTTGTTATTTTTTTATTAGTGTGTGCAGACATTATAATTCATTTATGTAAGTGAGGATAGCAAAATAAAATAAGCTGTGACATATTATGTCCATAAATACTTAATGCAGTGGAGTACCAGTAAATTTTGGGACCAAATATGATTCAGACACTTTGACCTGACTATGTTTTGCTTAAGTGTTTTGTGACATTATCAAGATGAATTTGTTCTGACACTGTTTTACTCTGAGTTCTTGTCATATTTTATTACCATTTTCTAAACAAAAGCAAATAAACTGCGATAATGTGTGAAGGTGTCTGAATAAAGTTTGGTTTGACAGTAAATAAAAGTCTTTTAATTTAAGTTACGTTAAATTACATTATGTGAGGCATATTTTTCAGTCATACATCAATGAAAAAGATACACTCCAGGGTTATTATAGTTAATTAAAAAAAAAAAAATGTTATCGCTTGAAATCAAATAAATGTTAACTAAAATAAAACACTTATTTATTCATTTAGTTTACCTTGAATAACTAAAACGATAAAATGGAATAAAACATTTATAAAAACTATATAGACATACTTAACATACTTAACTAATAAAAAAAGCTTTAAGTAAAATGAATGTTTAAAAATTGAATATGAATAGTATCAATAATATCAATAATAGTATCAATAGTATCAATTAGTATCAATAATACTTAAAAAACACGGATACCATATATATATTCATCATAAAATCCTGTTTCAATCGCATGCATTTTAAATAATTAAATATTGTTTGTTCCACAGTTAGTTGTATTTGAACCACATTCATAACTGAATCAATTTAATTGTTTTCATAATGAACATATTTATGCTCATATCAATTTTAATTAGTTCATAATAAAAACAAATATACACAGATAGTTAATAAAAAATTCCATATTATGCCATCATATTATTATTATTATTATTATCATTGTTATTTTGAGTGCCCGTTTAATCAATTTGAGACTGACAAATATGCATCACATTAAGTTTATTAATTTGCTTTTGGTAAAACCAAATGACTTTTATATTTGCAATCCAATTTTACATGCACTTCAAATACATAGACCTTAAATTTAGGCCTAAATACAGTACTTTTCTCACATTTGAATGAGATTTACTGAATCTGAGCTGAATTTGAGACACACCAGAGGAGACAAGTGTGAGATTACTCAGATGTTTTTCTCAAGAGACTCCAGTAAAAGTCTTTTGATGTAACATTCGACTCCCAGCATGCTTTAGTGTCTATCTCGCATGTTTTCTGCACGGTAGCCACTTTCTTTCCTGCACATTCACACGCTGTCACACAATGCATTTAATAATGTCTGCACAGCAAAACGAGCTCTGATGCTACCCTAAAGTATTCTTGCCAACGAACTGTTTTCTGCTAGTGTCTGGCGGCCAGGCTTTGATCAGCCCAGCAATGCCACTAAACTGATAACTTTGCAAAGAAAACAAAAGATCCATCCGTGGTGCTTTCATTACGTGACTGCGAACCTACAGTCTTTTGTTTCTCATTCTGGTGCATCGATGCTTTTGATGTCTTCTCTTGCCTAAAGCATTGCAAAAGTACTAAAAATGACATCTTTTTTCTCACATGCACAGAAGAACACACAGCATCCCGAAGTTCACAGGAACGTGGCACGTTTGAGCCGAGACAATCACACTCGTGCCTTTATTTATTTATTTAAACCTTTTGAATGAATCCACCACGCACAAGTCAGACATGACACATAGCAATGCCCTAACAACCACTGAAAAACAAAACAGCAACTGCTTAGCAACACGCTAGCAATTGCGCAGCAACACGAAGATGCAAATTTACACTCTGCCAGCAGGTGGCGCTTTTGGAGCGGCAGAAATAGCAGTTTCCCAGGACGTCTGTAATCAAAGCAGGACTGCACTCACATATGCTACTTCATCAGGCATTATAGGAAAGATTAAATTAAAATGGCATCAAAGCTTTTTTGAAGACATTTCAAAGATCCGAGCAATGTAAGCATAACCAAATGATGGTTCGTCGTAGCACAATATGGAGAGTATGTTGCTGTGCATTGTGCTGCTTTGAATTATTCAAATGTTGTTTTTGAGCAGCTGCTGGCAGAGATGAACTCACACAGCTTACTAATTCACCTGTGCTCAGCAGCTCGCCGGATAGAGTCTGAATGCGGGAAAGTCTCGCGACGAGTTCCGCACATCTATACAACGAGCAATTAGCGGAGAGGACTCTTAGCGTGATGGATAAGACGGCAGCTGTTCAAAAGAAACAGAGACAGCAGTGCACAGCTGTCCAACTGGAAATCATTTTGGAGAGCATTGCTTTAGCAGCGCAAGGTTGTGGGTTCGATTCCCAGGGAACACATGTTAGGTAAAAAACGCTAGCCTGAATGCACTGTAAGTCACTTTAGATAAAAGCGTCTGCTAAATGCATAAATGTAAATGTAGAAATTATGTCCACAAAAATAAATTATTTTAAAACTAGAAAAGACAAAATTAGACTACGGCTCCAGGGTGGACCTTGTCTGTCAAATGAATAAATGTAAATAAATAAATTATTGATAATATATAAAAATAATATCATCTAAATCTAAAATGTCTAATAACGGAAAATCACTTAATTTTATTTTAGAACAATTTCTGAAATTAAAATAAATTTTGTATATGGGTCATAGACACAAAGAGTGTTAAAGCATAAAAACAATAAGTGTAATACTGCTTTAAATTGTTGCTGCTGCACCTGGACAACCCCCCCCCCCCCAAACACACACACAGACACTAAAAAAATAATAAAAAATAAATTCCAAAATATATTCTTGTTTTTCTTCTTTTTTTTTACCAAAATTAATACGATACATTTTAACAAAAATCTATTTATGACATATTAAATAACTAATTACTTTAACCCCAAATACTAATTAGTTGTAATTTTACCCTTTTTTGCCACTATCCTAAGTTTTTGCCCATTTGTCAGTAAGAATTTTTTACTTATTTAAAACACAATCATATTTAATATATATATATATATATATATATATATATATATATATATATATATATATATATATATATATATATATAAATGTGTGCACGTGAGAATAAACATGTTGTTTGAATTTTTATATAAAAATTGTGTTACACTGAATGACAATGTAACATTATTTCAACCAAATTTTATTTTTCAAAAACTTATTTGAAACCTTAAGAGTAGACACTTTATTTACATTTGATGTGCTTCCTATGGACATAAAATCACTTTAGTATATTTCTTTTGATGAGGACATCTTAATGTATTTGACCCATATATATTATATTATATTATATTATATTATATTATATTATATTATATTATATTATATTATATTATATTATATTATATTATATTATATTATATTATATTATATTATAGAAATGCTTTTCTTTTTTAAATAAAAATATGACACAAAAAAAAAAAATTATAATTTAAAATGACCATTTATATATTTATCAATATATGTAAATAAAATATGTATAATATTTTGCATAAATAATATTTATATAATAATATTTATTATAATAGTTGCAATGAATTCAATATCCTATGTATTTTGGAGATGGGGATGTTGTTTGAAATCCTCTGTAGAATAGAAATGTCCCTGATATTTCCAGATTTTCCATGAAGTTGAGAATCCTGATTGTTTTACCCTAGCATTATCATGATCATTCTGATATGTTTGTCATTCGTAGATCGCACGAAGAGAATGAAGAGAGGTTTATGTGTCTCTTATAGAAACTAGGCTGTGATCCACCTGCTCAGAACATGTGCAGGTCATGAACTCTCTCTGACACTGATGTGTGAATGCAGCTGAATAATTTGTGAGCTGATGTCTTAAGTAGGACACACTCTTGCTCTCTCCCCAGCTGGAGACGACATGCTCCGATCGGGACGTCACATCACACATGTGCTCAGTTCCTATCCTGACTTGCTGTTCACAGGCTGCATCATAACTGAAAAGGAACTTCATAAATGACTGATTTGAAGCGCCCTACATAGACAGCATCTCCGACCGGTGCCGCTCGAGTCAAACACACCAGAGACTTGATTCATAATTGATTCCAAGAAAGTACTAATGATGTGATGCTCTAAGACATATAAAAGAATTATATGACATAACAATAAAAAACAAGATTAAAAAAAGTTTATATCACACTGTATACTTACTCAAAGTTAAATTAAATTTGTATCAAAGTTTGATATAAGTTTTATTTAACTCTGTACATTTTTATTTTTAGAATATACAATTATAAAATAAATATAAAATATTTTTGTTAATGAATGTAATTTAATTATTATAATATATATATATATATATATATATATATATATATATATATATATATATATATATATATAATGTAGTATTTATACATAATTAATTATAATATGTATATAACAGATACATTTTTTAATTACTGTTTATTTATAATTAATATATGTCTTGATGCTTTAAAAAATCAAAGTAGACATTTTTTTTATTAAACTTCACACACACACACACACACACACACACATATTTATATATATATATATATATATATATATATATATATATATATATATATATATTTTTTTTTTTTTAATGTTTTTTTTTATGTTTTCAGACATCAATCCTATCTCATCATTCAGTGTGTTTCTGTAACAATGTCAATCAAACATAGTAAACTGTATCTGTATTGACTTCAGGCTCTAGAGAAGATTTGTTCTACTATAAAAAAAAAAAAAATTCTACTCTTTGTTTTATTAAACCCGTTTTCTTCCTCTTTCCCCTTCATTGACTTCTGGTGGATGCTGAGACATCACAAAGCAGCAATCCTACATCAGCCGATAAGGAGGACAGCGTAGAGGACCCAAGGGTCTTCCTGTAATTGGGATTGGATATGGCATGTGTACAGACACACAAATCAATATATGTAGGACGATAGCGCTCTAATCAGAAAACAAAAAATCACCCGAAAACGCCTAATAGAAGGTTAAAGGGGAAAATAAGCCTCTGCAACAAACAAAAGCAAGCACTTCACACTCAGGAGACGTTGCATTATTCCATTATCAGTGTTTGCACGCTCATGTGAAATGTGTTCGGCATTCATCTAACAGAGCTATCAGTGCATGTAAGACAAGAGCATCCACTCTCAAAGGTTTGGGACTTCATGTGTTTAGCACTGAACTGAAGAGATGATACCGTCTCTTGGGAAGAAACCGGACACTAATCGTGACTCTTTTCTTTTCAGGTTTTCATAATCTTTGAGCTATAAATAACTTTATGCTTCCTCGGGAGATAAATGAGAAGATGAAGTGTGATCTTGTGGCCTGAGACTGAGTCATTTGTTCTTAATTACAGCCGCTTCACTATCTGTCTCGAACCTGCAGACCTCATCAGGGTATAAAACCATAAAAACATTTCCATTACTTTCAATAAAATAAATGTTAACTCATTTCTCATTTACGTTTAGTTTAACTTGATGTATAAAAGTTACTAAAACTAAAACTGAAATAAAAAATGTATAGACATATATATATATATATATTAATAATTATAATAAAAAAAATGGCAAATACAAAAATAAAACTTTATCTCAATGATACAAAAAAAACACTGGCAGTAATAAATAATAATAATAAAAACAATAACTAAAATTAAAGCTATTTTAATAAATGCACAATTATTTATTGAAATATTTTTGATTAAAAGGTCAAAAAAGTACCATGTTTTTTGAACACATATTACATTAATACCATGTTTTTAGACACAAACCATTTTTTTTTCTCACAAGAACAATGGTGATACATGTTTTTGGTAAAAAAACATTTTTGGATGTACATAAAATATGTATTTACTACACAAACCAGAATACCATGTTTTTTGTACTTACCTGAATACAATAGTACTACTTTGGTAAATGTCTAAAAAAAAATCTAGCAGTAATATGGTATTCTTGGAAGCACCACGTAAATACCATGCCTTCTAGACACAAATCATGGTAATACCCGTTTTTTAATAAATATCATGGTGATTCCATTTTTTGGGGGGTATAACTACAGTAAAATCATGGTATTTTTTTAAGAGATGTCATGGCATTGCCATGATTTTTGTACATGAACCATGTAAAAACTTGTTTTTTAACGTACCATTGTATACTCATGAATACCATAGAAGGAATTAGGTAAAAGTCTTTAAAAAAACATGACAGTACCACGGTATTCAAGTACATTGGAGTGCCATGTATATTTTTGTACACTAACCACAGCTTTTTAACAAGTACTCTGGTATTTCTTTGGATATTTAATGGTAATGCCATGTTTTTTTGTACTGATAAAACATAAAAATATAAATAAAAAAGGCAATGATTCGAAGTATTCTTTGAAGCATACTAAAGTATCATGTAAAATACTACAGTATTACCATCACTGCACCACAGTACAGTACTTTTCGTACTAAACTGGGCCTCAAATGTTATAATCTCATCATTTATCACAAGCAGAAATAAAGAAACGAGTCTCAAAAACCTACAAATGCCTTCAGTATTGTCACGATCATTAGCTGGAGTACCCACGGATTTCAGTAGAGGGCACTCCACTCAGGACCATTCCACCCATCACCACCAGATGTCACCATATCACTTGGACACTAGCACCTCTCATTTGTTGCACCACACCCAAACATCTCCCATGAGCCTCTGCATCACTATCACCTTGTCACACCTGCACCTCATTCATCAGCTAATCTTCTTTCCACACCTGCACCTCATTCATCAACTAATCTTCTTGCCACACCTGCACCTCATTCATCAGCTAATCGTCTTGCCACACCTGCACCTCATTTACACATACATATAAGCAGCACTCACACACAGTCACTTTGCGAAATCTTCTTTAGCCAGTCTGACATTTCCGAGCGTTTTCCTTGTGTTTGTTCCTTCTGTACCTGACCTTTGGATTGTTTATACCGACTCTGATTCTCTGCTGTCTGCCCCCGACATCTGCTTGTTTCTGTTATCGATTCTGGTTATCCCTAACATACCTGACGCCGTTACTGATCATTGCCTGTCTGACCATTCTCATAATTAAAGTTCTGCACATGGATCTGAACGTCTCGGTCTCATCATTACAAGTATCATGTTGCTCTGCATTCAAAGACTGAACCCAATGCAATCCAACCATCTTACTGTATAATCAGACATTACCGCACGGAGCATATATAGCCTAAACTCATTAAATGCATGCCTCGTGTGTTTGTGAGAGAGAGAGCATATATGCAGGTACATGCATATGCTGCGGAGCCTTATTTGCAGGTTTTGAATAATTCATGGTTTTTGTTTTTGATGAATTGTGCATCACAGCATACGGAGTACCTCTGGTCATAATCAAGGTTCGGCAAAGCACCCCAGCAGAATTACAAACAAAGCTCATGGGAAAGTGATCACAGGGTGGTGGGCCGCGATACCAAACGCATCTTTAATTCCACTGCGTTAAAGCTGGTTAGCACGGAAACACCCCAGGTTTAATAACCTTCAATTTGAGCGCGCTCACAACACATCAAACGCTCTTAATAACAGCAGCAAATGATGCATTTGGCTTTGAAGGCTTCCACAAGTGCTAATTTCCTGCAGGTTAAAGCTGGTGTTTGTCATGTACAGCTGCAGCTTATGGAGGAGCGGACAATGCAATTCGGATGAGATGCAGAGCTGGAGATTTAGCTCGGGATATGTAGGGCTTTGCAAGGTCTGCTACACGCGGGAAACAAATTGGGTGCTGAGCTCACAAGCAAGACTCGTGGGAAACTGCTTGGATGGGTGAGTTATTCAGGCGTGTGGGTCGAACCAGGTGTTCTCAGCGTGCAAGTCTTGTCTAATGACTAATTTCTTAAGCGTTTATAGGCCTCGTTTCAAATCGAACACGTTTCAACTCATATTTGCCTTGCAAACTTTTTATGAAAAGAAATATACACCTGCAATTTGTGCTTTCTAAATCACTAGAGTTTGTTGTTATTGCTGGTGCATGTTTTTGTTCCAATCCAGTCAATTTGTTGGCATCAAAACATAATTTGCAATACTTTGTGCTTCTGTAATGTGACGCATTTCTAAATGTGAACCAAGATATTCAGGACATTGATTGGTTCATGAAGTGACTATGAGTAGCCACTTTTAAATTTGCATCCTAACAGTTGTAAAAAGCATGGGAGAATAAGTGCTTCCTAAATCGCAGTGTGATGAAAATATTTGTGCATTAAAGTTTCTACTTTAAAAACCTCCCAGATTATGTTTTTGGTGTGTTTTTTGATCTTTGTATCTGTGCATGGTCTTTTGGATAATATTATTCATATGTAAACTATGCCTTTAAGACTCTTGATGAAAGACTTTGAGTTGTGAGCTCCCTGCTGACATAAGACAGTCTGATGCACGGACACTTTATTATTATTCTATAAAGTTTAGCTGGCTGTAAATTAAAGTGCATGAGTGTGAGGGTTCACACAGCTGCAGCAAACACCCTAGAAACCATGTTTAATAAATGAAGCGGTATTCCAAACAAAATTAATTAATATTTAAAATTCTAAACTTCCATTTGCCATCTGTTGAGATCAATGAATGACTTTAATTTTGCATGTGGAGCCCTTCATGCAAAAAAGCATTGCAATAAAATCTTTTAAGCACCATATAATGAAAGAGTAATAATAGCTTATGCATGCTCGTGAACACTCATGAATGATTGTGCACGCTCGTGCATTCTTGTGAATGCTAATGGATGATCGTGCACGCTCATGCATGCTCGTGAACTTTCACTTGTGTCTTTAGCAGCTTGAATATTCCTGTAATATCCTTTCTGAACTCTCGTTGTGTAATGGAGGGAGATGATCCGATTTACCATCCGTGATCTATCAGCATTTCCATCTGTGTTGGCCAAGCGTTTTAGCCCACATTTACATTAATAACTCTCTCCCAGAAAGACAGAATTACTTTGGGGCTTTTTAATGACGCCAGACAGAAATTCGATTAAGATTAATTTGAGCCGAGCAAGCAATTTTAGGGGAGGTTAGAAGCAATTTCTCCGTACATCATTGGCCACACAATGCCTCTAATGCTGTGAACGTAGAAGCCTCTATTTTACAGACGCTCTATCTAGGATTTCCATCTGCACACCTCTGTTATTCTCTGAAGAAAAGCCTATTACCCCTCCTAAACTCCTTTCAAACTTTGATGCACATTCCCACAATTAAAGTCACACACTGCATTATTGGGAATGAAATGAGTCTTTTGGTTATTTCAGTGAAATCTGAGAAAAAGATTAGAGAATGGCTGCATTCACAAGAGCATGCTATTCTTATTTCGTTCTGTCATGTATCATAAGAAAATTTTCTGTAAGCATCATTGTTATTTTAGTATCACTGAGTTTTTATTTTTATATTTTCTGTTTGCATCTTATTTTAAGTTTTTGTTATTTTGCTGTGCTTTTTTTTTTTTTGGTCTTTTGTTCAGTTTTAGTTATTTTAGTACATTTTATTTTAGTTGTGGACAAGTTAGACTAAATTAAACTGAAAAATGTTGCATTGGCAACTAGCTAAAATAAAAATCTAAAGTTGTATTTTATTTTATTACTTTGAGTAAATGTATTCATTTATTAATTTTAGTTTCAGTTTTTTAGTTTTAGTTAACTATAATAACCCTGGTATGCATATATGCAGTATTGTATCCCATAATGCAATGCACTCGAAATGATTTGTTAAACTGTTTCCTTTCTCTTTCTAGAATTAATTCATTATTTAAACGGACTAATAAAAGCTGTCTTTTTGTTAAAATCTAGTCTCATTTCACAATTTAATATGCAAAAACAATAGGAAACCTGTTTGAATACAGCCATTATTTTTGCTATTCCATTTAGTGACACTAAAAGTGTAACCTATAAGACAAAAATAAATAAATAGCAATGTATATATTTGCTCACAAGTGAAAAAATATTCAGATTACCTTTTAAAACTTTGTTGTCAAAAATGTTTTAATGTTTTTTATTCAAAAATAGCATTTATCTAATACGAAATACAGTAAAAATTTTGAAATATTATTGCATTTTTTAAATAGCTATTTTCTATGTGAATAACAAAAATTATTCACTTTGACAAAAATCTTGGAATCATTTGTGAATGTACAGTTAAAACATTATTTGACTGACAAAAATATTTTCAATAATTTTCAGTCAGGGTTCAGAAGTGGCCATAGCACTATCACTGCTGCTACATTAGTGACAAATGATATTATTGGGGCCTTAGATAAGAAGCAACATTCTGCTGCATTATTTGTTGATCTTTCTAAGGCATTTGATTCGGTTGATCATGGATTGTTATTGACCAAACTACATTCAGTTGGTTTAAGTGAGAAGGCTGTTGCATGGTTCCAGAATTATTTGGTAGACCGTATTCAGTGTGTTTATGCTGAAGGTTATAAATCTGATGTTCTTGGGATAACTAAAGGTGTCCCTCAAGGATCAATCTTAGGACCCATTCTGTTTTCAATTTTTATAAATGATTTGGATAGAGATGTTCAAGCCAAATAACATTTATACGCTGATGATTGTGACGGTCACGGAAAGACCGCACATTCAACATGGACTTTAATACACACACATACTCACAAACACACACAGAGACTGTTTTGTGATAAGAGTTTATTGTAATTATTGATCAGAGTGAATGGAATACCTGTAAATGATGTGTATTGTTCCCGTGTAGCATTTGTCCCGTGATTTTTAGAGTCCCGGTAGGAAACCATGGCAGGAATTATTGGTTCCGCTTAGGGTGGGAATCTACCATGTATTAATTGAGCGTGGGGGTTTCAGGGGCAACGCGGCCGAGTTGTTGCTGTTATTTCCTGTTTAATGTGAATGATTTAATAACATCAAAGTAGATTGATTAATTATAACATCATGCCAATATGTTTCTTTTAGACTCTGTATATTTAGGTGAACATGTGTAAAGTGTTGTATGTGAGTTTGTCCCTCCCCATGGGGTAATGGTGCTGGCCACCAGTATAAATGTGAATGACTTTGTAATGGAAGGTAGTCTGTGTTTGTTGCTGCAGTGGAGAGTGTGGCCTGAGGGTTCTAGGTATTGTGGGTATTTTGTTTAGTTATTTTGAAATTGACCTTGTTGTTAAGGAAGTTATTTTTGGAAACTTTATTTTGCATTTGAAATTAATTTGGATTTTTCTTTTTGGTTAAGACTTTGTTCCTTCTATTTTCTTGTCATGTTTAATTATATTATTGGGCTTGGATGATTGCCCTTTTGTAAGTTTAAATAAATATTTGTTTACATTTCAAAGTTGTGTATTCATACTGCCTCTGTTTAATTTGGCTACAAAATTTGTGGTGCCTATTATTAGGCTGACCATTACAATGATACAGTGGTTTACAACCAGGCTTCCACCATTTCAGAAGCAATGCAGGAACTTCAGACTGCATTTCAGGCATTGCAATACACATTATTGAGTCTAAAATTGGTTTTAAATACACAGAAAACAAAGTTTATGGTCTTCTCAAAAGCTCGAGCACAGCTACTTGACAACTGTGGCATTTTGTCATTAGATGGGATATCAATTGAGAGAGTGTCTTCATACAAGTACTTGGGGATATGGATAAGATGATAGGCTATCCTCCAATGAACATATTACTGCTTTAGTTAAGAAACTTAAAGTCAAGCTCGGCTTCTATTTCAGAAACAAATCTTGCTTTACTTTTAGTGCTAGGAAGAAACTTGTGGAAGGTACTTTTCTGCCTGTAACTGATTATGGAGATATATTGCACATGCATGCTGCACTTTCCATTCTGCGTCATGAAGATTCAGTTAACCATGCATCACTACGATTCATAACAAATAAAAAGTCCCTTACCCATCACTGCATTGTTTATGATTTAGCTTGTTGGACATCTCTTAAAATTCGTAGACAACAGCACTGGTATATCTTTATTTATAAAGCTAAACTTGGCAAATTTCCACCGTACCACTGTAACCTCGTCTCTGTTTGCTCTGGTACCTATCAGCTACGCTCGTCAAAGTGGTTGCTTTTTAATGTGCCATGAGTTACAACCGAATTGGGAAAAATTTCCTTTTCTTATTTAGCACCTTGGGGGTGAAATAATCTACAAAAAGAGCTAAAGTTAGAAACCCTTATGTCCATAAATGAATTGAAAACTACTGTAAAGAGTGTTGTGATGGAGACATGTTCTTGTTTTTCTTAAGAGTCTCATTGTGTTTTATTATTTTTTTTAAATATTTTGTACTTTTTTTATCTTGAAAATGTAATTTGGTTTTTGTTATGTATGCATTTGTTGTGATTTGGCTGCTACCTTGGCCAGGTCTCTCTTGCAAAAGAGAATCTGAATCTCAATGGGACCTCCTGGTTAAATAAAGGTATAATTCTAAATCTGCAAGATTAACCACAATCTGATGTGATCCGACCACCTCAGAGAAAACCAGTGTTGAACTGCAGCAAGAGCTTTTGAAGCACAGCAGCTGTATTCAAAGAGTTCTCGTGTGTTCTGATTGGTGGATGATGATGATGAGTGGATAAAGACTAGAGCAATCAAATAGTGAGAGAGTGATCTGCTCAAATGGTTATGTTCGTGGATGTTTCGACGTGGAAAGCAGTTCGGAATGGAAATATTGATATTGTATTTGTTAACAACATACTTTTCATACCTTAAAGTCAGTAAATGTTATGAAATCAGAGAACTAAGCCAATAGTAGCGCTGGCGGTGTCATTTGATTTGTATGGGAACTTCGGATTGGATATCATTTGATTCAGTTTGGGAGTTCAGAGTGTGATTCATTTGAGTCATTTTGGGAGTTCAGAGCGGGATCGTGAATCATTTGAGTCAATTTGGGAGTTAGAAGCGGGATCGCGAATCATTTGAGTCAATTCGGGAGTTCAAAGCGAGTTCGCGAAACATTTGAGTCAGTTTGGGGATCGCGAATCATTTGAATCAGTTCGGGAGTTCGTAACGGGATCGCGAATCATTTGAGTCAGTTCGGCAGTTCAAATTGGGTTCGCGAATCATTTGAATCAGTTCGGGAGTTCGTAGCGGGATCGCGAATCATTTGAGTCAGTTCGGCAGTTCAAAGTGGGTTCGCGAATCATTTGAATCAGTTCGGGAGTTCGTAGCGGGATCGCGAATCATTTCAGTCAGTTCGGCAGTTCGAAGTGGGTTCGCGAATCATTTGAATCAGTTCGGGAGTTCGTAGCGGGATCGCGAATCATTTGAATCAGTTTGGGGATCGCGAATCATTTGGATCAGTTCGGGAGTTCGGAGCGGGATCGTGAATCATTTCCCAGACAGCAAGCAGTGTTTACTCAGATCGCCCGAATGGATTTCATTCGGGCCAGATGTGGGCCGGATCTGGGCCATCACTATATTGCTGTCTGGGTTGTGTCAGTTTGGGGATCACGAATCATTTGAGCAGGGGCATAGATTACGCGGGGGACGCGGGGGGCGTGTCCCTCCCACTTTTAATATCATGGAAATTCGTCCCCCGCACTTTTTCAGTCAAATCTGTTCCCATAGATGTTTTCAAGAGCTGGTGTGAATAAATATAGATTTAAACTCAAAGAGATTGGGGAGTCTGCGCATGACCTGATATTTTATTCGGACCCAGAAGCGCTAAATACTCCTGCAGTGTATGTTTTATTCATCCTGGAAGCCGGAGCGCGCTCTCGCGCAGAAAGTCATAACAGGAAACTCCTAATATGGGCAACAGCGTCCAGCTAGCGCTATTTGAAAACAGTTTTTTTGACAGAAGAACTGAAACTTTTGAAAACACGAAGACATTAAAAAAGTGAAAAGTGAAAAGTGAAGTGACATTCAGCCAAGTATGGTGACCCATACTCAGAATTTGTGCTCTGCATTTAACCCATCCGAAATGCACACACACAGAGCAGTGAACACACACACACACACTGTGAGCACACACCCGGAGCAGTGGGCAGCCATTTATGCTGTGGCGCCCGGGGAGCAGTTGGGGGTTCGATGCCTTGCTCAAGGGCACCTAAGTCGTGGTATTGAAGGTGGAGAGAGAACTGTACATGCACTACCCCCACCCACAATTCCGTCCGGCCCGAGACTAGAACCCACAACCCTTCGATTGGGAGTCCAACCCTCTAACCATTAGGCCACAACTTCCCCGTAAAATAACTGTTTCCTTAATATACGATTGCGACAATATATGGTTTTTCAAGTCATCTCCAGCAGGTGATAAATACAGTATATCAACAAAACAGTGCTAATTGACATAGATTTATTACAGTACAGAAACTATTCTGCCTTATTATGTGATAAATAAGTGTTTGTAGTATATATATATATATATATATATATATATATATGTTATTGTCAAGCAGTTATATATTTCTAAGCAAATTAAGGCTTGAAATTACTATTTTTACTAGACTATGTAAAATAACTGTTTCCTATTTGAATATATTTAAAAATGTTATTTATTGAGATTTTAAAGCTTGCTAAATAAAAGTATTCATATCTATAATTTCTTTCCCAAAAAAATATATTTTTGAATGATATACTGTATAATGTTGCGAAGGCTTTTATTTCACATAAATGCTGATCTTTGGATCCTTCAATTCAACAAAGAATGCTGAACAAAATGTACACATGTTTTAAATATTGATAATCAGCAAATCAGCATATTAGAATGATTAGATTTCTTAAGGATGTGACACTAGACTGGAGTCATGATGCTGAACATTCACCTTTGATCACAGGAATAAATTACATTTTAAAATATCTTAAAATAGAAAATAGTTATTTTAAATAGTAAAAACTTTTAAAACTTTTGCTGTACTTTGGATCAAATAAATGCAGGCTTGGTGAGCAGAAGAGACTTCTTTATAAACATTAAAAATCTTACTGTTCAAAAACTGTTGACTGGTAGGCTTTAGATTACAGAAATGTTCTATTGTAATGTTTTATACTATATTGTAATGTGTGTGTGTGCACATATATATATATATATATATATATATATATATATATATATATATATATATATATATATATATATATATGTATATGCACATATAATTTCTGGCCCCCTCACTTTTGAAAAGATGGCTACGCCCTTGCATTTGAGTCATTTTGAGAGTTCAGCGCGGAATAGCGAATCATTTGAGTCAGTTCGGGAGTTCAAAGTAGGTTCGCGAATCATTTGAGTCATTTTGGTGATCGCGAATCATTTGAATCAGTTCGGGAGTTCGTAGCGGGATCGCGAATCATTTGAGTCAGTTTGGGAGTTCGTAGCGGGATCGCGAATCATTTGAGTCATTTTGGGGATCGCGAATCATTTGAGTCAGTTCGGGAGTTCGTAGCGGGATCGCGAATCATTTGAGTCAGTTTGGGAGCTCGGAGCGGGATCGCGAATCATTTGAGTCATTTTGGGGATCGCGAATCATTTGAGTCAGTTCGGGAGTTCAAAGCGGGTTCGCGAATCATTTGAGTCAGTTTGTGGATCGCAAATCATTTGAATCAGTTCGGGAGTTTGTAGCTACTAGTGCCAATTTTAACTCATATTTTGACGTGGGATCAAGATTAGAGATAACGGCCTCTGTCTCTGATGTTGTCTCCGCTGTACGTGTGGGTGGATCAAGAGAACAGTTAGAGGCTGTTCACACATCGCGGTATATCGTCATACCGGTATATCGTTACAACCCTAATTCTAATGTGCTTGATGTTGCAAATTTGTAACATTTTTGAGGAACTGTGATACATTTGATTCTTTGGGATTCTTTGATGAATATAAAGATCATGCAATGATATAACATGCATATAAATGCCCTTACTGTCACTTTTGATTAATTTAATGTGTCCTGTAATGCGAACATCATGTTTGCACAAGTCACTTTTTCACTTTCCTGGGATTTTCACAAAGGTCATCTCTGACCGCGAGAGATACATCGTCTTTGCCTAATACAGATCACCTGCCTTCGCTGGATAATTAATCACGGCGAGTCGCTGGAGAGATATGAGCGACGGTGTAATGCCTCCTGTATTCTCAGATGAGCCGCATTATGATGCCGTTTAAAGCAGATTCCTCAGGCTAGACGGACTATCTCCCATCCAATCCGTCTCCTTCCATCAGACCCCTGCAGAAATCAAAGACGGGTCTCAGAAGGCACGGGACAGAGGGATGATGTTAATACTAAATATGAGATGACCCCTGATGGTAATGGCTCTCGATGGGTGTCGAGGAGTAATCTGTCTGTGTGATGAACAGACAGCGAGGGGACATGAGAGTCAATGTTTGTCTTTGCTCTTTGTTTACAACGTTTACTCAAGCTTATGAGCAATAGGGATGAGGAACCTGAAGAGAAATCTCTCTCTTTCTGGCTTTCGTCATGTATCTTACATTCCCACTGGCAAGGTGTCGAGACCCATTATAGTAAATGAGAAAAAAATGATACAATAGGGTAATTTATAACTCTATTTTTATGTTGACATTTTACATACTAATCACATTTAGGCTAATTAATTAAGGGATATTTCATGCAGAAATTACCATTCTGTCTTTTACTCACCTTCATGCATATAACAGAAGAGATGTCCAGCAGACGCTTGTGCTGATTTCCATATTATCATATTTTATGTCAATATTTAAAGTCTTCTGAATCCATGCGATAGCTCTGTGCAAGATATAAACTGAAATTAAAAGTTGTTTTTGATATTCAATACACAATACACAACTGTGTTGAACACTGATAATAATCAGAAATGTTTCTTAAGCAGTAAATCCACATATTATTCTGATTTCTGAAGATCATGTGACTGGAGGAATGATGCTGAAAATACAGCGGAGCATCACAGAAATAAATTACATTTGGACAAATATTCACATAGAAAACAGCTGTTGTAGATTCGAATAATATTTCAAAATTTTTACTGTATTTTTGATCAAATAAAAACAGCTCTGGTGAGCAGAAGAGATCTTTCAAACAAATTAAAAATCTTACCAACCCAAACATTTTAATGGTAAATTAGGGCACACTGCATATTGGTCATTTTTTGAAGAAAAATATCATATTAGCATTTAGACAACATGAAAGTGAGTAAATAATGACTGAATTTTCATTGTTAGGTAATGATTAGTTGAATAATATTGCAAACATAATTTCAGGAAGATAGTTTGCACTATTTATATTTGAAATGTGATTTTCATTCTGATAAAAATGATGTTTAGACTAAACATCACTAAAGTTTGAAATATTAAATCATTCTTCCATTATATTCCCTTTAAACATTACGATTATCTCTCTCGACGATTATAACAATCCCAGAGTAGAAGGACATTTCAAAGATGAAGTTTGATTGACAGGTCAGTTCTTCAGCCACCTGTGACTGTGACACATCTACATTCATATCCTTGATCGCAGTAAAATGTATTTCTGTGGTATCTAGGTCAGTTGATTAATTGCATGTGTTCATCATTTATACACAATCTGTGATTGCTACAATATTCTGAAAGAAAACACTTTAGAAAGCCATTGAGAGACTGGTTAAATAATTTTTGCATTATATCTGCTAGTTCAGTTGCTTATGAATCTCTCACGACACTGACCTTCTGACCTTGAGGTTAAATCTTTGAAATTGTCTTTCCAGCAGACGTGTGTGTGTGGATTTGATTAAGAATGAACTGATCTTCTGATCACTGTTTGTTTATCCGTGCATCTGATTCACTGAAGGAGTCATGCTGTTCATAAAGCAGCTCTTTAACTGAACTGAAACAGATCTCAAATCTGCTGTAGGATTATAACGCTCCTCTCTGTCATTCTATCGCCATGAAAGGAATTACTGTTGCTATAATCGGTAAAAAAAAAAAAACACACAAACAACCATGCATTCACTTACCAGCTGCTTTGGGCAAGACAATTTATAATAAATCTCATTTACATAGAAATTATTCACAGTTCAATGTTAAACCTGACTGCGTTTTTTGACTTCATTTCATTTATTGGATCAAAAATACAGTAAATATGTTGAAATATTATTAGAATTTAAAACCACTGTGTCCTGTGTGAATATGTGTTTAAATGTAATTTATTTATGCACTGTAAAACCCGACAAGTTCACTTAACTCAAAAAAATTGTTGAAACAGATTACATCGGATATTTTAAGTCAAATTAACTTAATATTTTTTAGTTCAATAAAATATATATTTTTAAGTGTCTGTTACCATACACTGTAAACCCTTTTACAATAACCCTAAATTACATTACATAAAAAATTACATTTCCAGTTGCCTTAAATTATCTCAGTTATCTTATAAATATTGATATTTCTCAACTTTTAATTAGAGAGTACTTCACTCAAAATGTTCTCTATTTTTCAACTCTGATAATGTGGGAAATACCCTCAAATATAGTCTATTGTTGTCCATCCTAAACATAACCACAGGCTCTACTCTTCACCACAACGATAACACTACAAAAACAACATAATAGAAACCTTTGTAAGTTCTGACATAACACAACATTTAAGTACTAACTTAAGTCCCTCTATGTTAATCTTGTGTAAAAACACACAAAATAACACTTAATTTCTACATTTATTTTCCTTGTTTTCTGATGCAAAACATGCTGGGAACTTGAAAACGCAATAATTTTAAGTTCTCCTTACTACAACAATTTTGAGTTTACAGAACTTATTTAAGTTAAGTCCAATTAACTTTCTTTATTATTTGAGTGCAATTAACTTATTTCATTTGATTAATTTCACTGTTCGGTTTTACAGTGTGTGATTCACTGCTGTATTTTCAACATCATTCCTCCAGTCTTCAGTGTCACATGATCTTCAGAAATCATGAAAATATGATGATTTGCTGCTTGAGAAACATTTCTGATGTTCCAAATATTTTAGTGGAAACTGTGATACGTTTTATTTTTTTCCGGATTCACAGATGAATGGAAAGTTCACTGTCCCTTTAAATTAATTTAATGCATCTTTACTGTATTTCTTTTTGAACAGCAGCTTTATTAATTCACTCCTTATAATCTGCCACTTTAGGATTTTAAATGGCACTTTATTTATCTAAAGCTCACAGCATGTTTGTTTTATTATTCCAATGATTAACATTGTTGTGATTTGAAGTATGCATTTGGCAGATGCTTTTATTCAAAGCACCTTCCAGTGCGTTAAAGACAAACATGCATCATGATTAACTAACTATAATTTAACAAACCACAAAGCAGATTAAATCAGACACAATTGTGTTCAAATTAGCACAGCGATGCGAACCTGAAGAAGTGTTTGCATCACATCTCTCGGTTGACCTTCTGACCTTGAACTGAAATCTTTGAAATCATTTTGTAGAAAGCGTGTTTGTGTGTAGAGAATGAGAAACTGCGTTTGTGTTTAACACCAGGCCTGCGGCGGAGAGCGAGGATTCGCTTCAATATCCGTTTCTGCTGCCGCTCGAGTGCTGTTCATATCTCAGTGTGAGACACGCCGGTGATTTATCAACAAACATCCTTATTCTCAGGCGCAGGGGTATGGAGCACACACTTTTCTAAGTGAAGAGCTGATTGGAAAGCGGCTGCACCGCTGGAGCCGAATCTCCCAATGCAAGCAATTATAAGAGTCAGAGCTACTAAAGAGATTCACTTGAGCGACCGGAAGCTTAAAACCACAGCGGACGCCGCCGAGAATCAAAGACAGGCGATGAGGAAAGACCAGGCTTTTCAAAAGCGTCTCAGCAGGGACGCACGCATCTACAGAGACCGAAAAACATCATTTTTCTTTTCATTACGGAGGCGGCCTTTCCTCGCCGCGTGATCAGAAACCAGACCCCGGTGCTGTCAAACTCTCATTTTGCTTGGCTTTGAGGAATAACAAGGTTGTTAGCTAAGAGAGGTTATGCTGATGAATATCTTTTGTTCTCGGTCTGTGGATGAATTCTCAGTATTCGCTTCACGTCAACACGAGCAGAAAACAGGCTTTGACTTATTTATGGGATAATCTTTAAAGAATAATGATGAATCTGTGTTTCGATAGCAGCGAGGAGCTTTTTGTGAACAGGTGATGAAACTCTATTCGTGTGTGAGCTATTAAAGCCAAGAAATATTTGCTTAGAGGAGAAGACCAGGAATTTTCAACAATCACTTCATATTGAGGAATTCATTTCATCAATTCAGATTTATTTATATTCAACTGCATATGAATTTCAGTCAAATTCAGGTTTATAGACAATAATCACACTTAATATACACATATATATCTCTCTCTCTCTATCTATCTATCTAAAATCTAGTCGGTAAGTCTGATTCATTTCAGGGAGTCATTTCAAACTGTCAGCAATGAATCAATTCTTTTGATTCACCGATTCTTTGATTCTTTTATGACTGATAATATAATTATACTCTGTGTTCATGAAAATACGCTTTGATTAGTTTAACTGATTTTGACCACAGTTTCATGTCATTTAAAGTCTTAATTCATAGCTATGGTAGCAAACATACCCATAATTCATAAAGAGAGCTATTTTATGTTGTATTTTTTTATGTAGTAAGTTTTAAACTGTTGTTTTATCTGATTGTAGAGTGATATGATGAACACAAAAAGAGCAAATATCAGCATATATCTCCTCCAAAGGCTGAAAAGCAATGTAGTTTCTGAGATCTAGTAACAGATTGTGTTTTCACTGCTGCGCTTTGGTCACTTTACAAGAGAAGTGGGAGTGTCGAGCTGTTGTGAGTCACACACACACACACACACACACACACACACACACACACACACACACACACACACACACACACACACTCCATGTGTAATGGCTTTTATACTGTAAAACTGTATTTTCTATCACCCTACTCTAAACCTACACATCACAGGAAACTGCTGGAATTTTCGGAATTTCATAAAACACAGTTTTGTACGTTTTTATGAGACTTTTGTTTTACAGGGAAACAGGAAGTGTCCTCATAAACCATACCAGTACACACACACACACACACACACACACACACTCACACACACACACACACACACACACACACACACACACACACACACATTTTTCAAAACACTTATAAATAATACAGAATGAGTTTTTTTGAGAAAGTAAAAGTGCACAAAGTTTCCTGTGAGGGTTAGGGTTAGGTGTAGGTATCCCAGCATCATCTCCATTATCCCCGGGTCTCACCTGTAACACCCGGACGAGGAGGAGTGTGTGGTTGATGTGACACTGAAGAGACATTTAAAGGTCTGTCTGTGTTGAGCAGCGATATCATCATCACCGGCTGTGTGCTAAAATAACACAACATCTGCACCGTCTCCAGCCGAAACAGGAGCATCCGTGTGGAGCTGGTGCTCGTGACACAGCTAATCCGGCTGATGATGAGAAATGCTCCGAGAGGAGAGCACTTATTGAAAGCACGCGGGCTCCTGACACCGTGATAGATCTCCACGAGAGGCGAGTCGTGATTGTGGAGAGCGTTCACTTCTCATCTGACCTGAAGCCCTGGGGACAAACCTTCTTTCATCGCCAATCAGCATCCGGATACAAGTGTGTCTCGCTTTACTGCTGGAGTCTGCTTTAATATATCAGTGCGAGTCGCTTTCATCATGTTCTGCGGCGTTTGACAGACTAAAGGCCCGAGCTAACAGAGAAACGTTCTTAATAGATCTGATATGCAGTACAGACCAAAAGTTTGGAAATATCACTATTCTTAATGTCTCTTCTGCTCATCAAGCCTGCATTTATTTGATCAAAAATACAGAAAAAACTGTAATATTGTCAAATATTATTACAACTTAAAATAATAGTTTTCTATTTGAATATAGTTTTAAAAATAATTTATTCCTGTGATGCAAAGCTGAATTTTCAGCATCATTCCTCCAGCTTCAGTGTCACATGTAACATCAGTCGATCACATGATCATTTAGAAATCATTCTCATATTCTGATTTATTATGAGTGTTGGAAACAGTTCTGCTGTCTAATATATCTGATCAATAAAAGGTTAAAAACAACTGCATTTATTAAAAAAAAAAAAAAAATCTAATAATATATTTTCTTTACTGTCACTTTTTATCAATTTAACACATCCTTGCTGAATAAAAGTATTGATTTTATTTAAAAAGAAGAAAGAAAAAAATTACTGGCCCCAAATTACTGACCAGTAGTGTATATAGTTATTACAAAATATTTATATTTTAAAAACATGTGTTCTTTTTTTTTTTTTTTTTTTTTTATTCATCAAAGTATCCTAAAAAAGTGTCACATGTTCTGAAAAAATATTGAGCAGCAGAACGGTTTCCAACTTTGATAATGAATCATCATATTAGAATGATTTCTAAAGGATCATGTGATAATGATCCTAAAAATTCAGCTTTGCATCACAGAAATAAATGATCATTTAAAGTATAATACATTTAAAAACAATTATTATAAATTGTAATAATATATCACAATATTACATTTTTTCCTGTATTTTTGATCAAATAAATACAGGCTTGGTAAGCAGAAAAGTCTTTTTTATGCTAGTGTGCAGTCACTGTGATAAAAGATTCCTCGTATAGCTGGATAAGGTCTTACTAAGCTCAACACTAAGTGCTCGTAGATGACACACTTGCATCGCAGCGGGCTTTTCTCTCGTGTTAAACCGAACACACAGCGTTTCTGACTGCACTGATACGACACACGGGTGAAGAAGGGAAAGGCTTAGCCATGTAAAGGTCAGGAGCGTTATCCACTCGAGGAGCCCATTTAAACAGCTAATCGCACACATTAATAGCGTCCCCCGTTATCTAAAGAGTCTCCTCTGAAGAGACGACATGTCACTGTCTCTGTAAATCACAGCCTTCAGACGATCTGACAGCTGACGATGAAGATACTGAAGTTATATCGGCTCTGATGGCGTACATGCTAACATGACAGTCCTGATTCTCCTGGATAGATGAGATGATGACGCTTCATTCACTCACTGTATTCTGAAATTGCATTGCATTTTGCAATTTGTGCAATTACTTAACATTGACTAGAACGAAATGAATGCATAATCACATCTAGTTTATTTAGTGATACATTAGCAGGCAAAGGTTTAGACATGCATGACCCAAACTTTACTGTTCTGTTCACCAAGGATGCATTATTTGGTTAAAAAAAAAACTGTAAAAAAATATTTTAAAAAATTATTATTTTAAAACAGCTGTTTTCTGTGTGAATAAAATGTAAACTGTAATTTATTTCTGTGATCAAAGCTGAATTTTCAACATCATTACTCCAGTCTTCAGTGTCACATGACATAATGATTAGTAGTTTACCAAAAAAATTTAAATCTGCAGAAACTTTACTGTATGCATTTAATGTAGCATTGCATCACTTGCTCTGGAGTGAATGGGTGCCGTCAGAATGAGAGTCTGATAAAGACATCACAATAATCCACAGCAAAAGTGCATCTCCTGTTGTCTCTCACAACAAAAAAACAAGCCACAGATTTGTTTAGAGCTGTTTAGATCTGTGCAGATTTCTCTCCTGATTCAGACCAGAACACTTTTTCACTGGAGGAAGTGTTATTATGGATTATTTGAGTTAAAAACATCTTAATGCTGGATGTGTTTCATCTTTTGTCTTCTCCAGATGTTCACTGATGGACTGTGGATTATTGTGATGTTTTTATCAGACTCTCATTCTGACGGCACCCATTCACTGCAGAGCAACTGATGCAATGCTAAAACCCTTCTTTATTGCAAGCTTCACATCCTTTCATTAAAAGCTAAATGCACAAATGTTTGAAAGCATTTGCTGTAGAGTGTGTCTCGCTCTCTTTCCTTCACTACACACTGACCAGTGTCTCTAAAAATAAATTCAGGCAGAAACGCTTCTTATTCGCAGACATGAGAACAGAAGCTTCGGGAACAAATGACACAATCAGCGTTAAACTGCTTTACAACCGAGCCTGAGATTAAATCTGATCCATCATCTGAAACGAGACGCATTACACACAATTAGATCCTGAAAACAGCGATCAGACGGAGGATATATTTCATCAGCTCGCTCATGGACGTGTGTTTGATAAAAAAATATAATAAATATCGTACCGTTATTTTAGTATTATTTATACACTTTCATCATATATATCTTATACAATTTATTGATAATATTACATTTTATTTAATGTATTTCAGTGGTATTTTAATACTTTTTATATACAGTCATAGTATTTATTAACATTTAAAAAATATATATATATTTTATTATAAGTCTCAGCAATTTTGTGTTCTTTTTGCAAAGTATTCACTCAGAAATTGCTTGTAAAAAGAAATGACAAGTAATTAAATGTGAAATCTTTAAGTAAAAAGATTTTAAAAATGTTTAAAAAATTTAAAAAATATGTATTAAAAAGTATTTTAATTAATTTCTTTCAATTTAACATTTTTAATTGTATTATATAATTTGTATAAATTTTTTTAGTTTTTTTTATATTTATATTTTATTTCCTTTCAGCTTTATTTCAATTAATTAAAATGTTCAATAGTTTCGGTTTAAATTAACAATAACAGCACTGATGAACTGTGCATTATATACAATCTCTTATAGTACTTATATAGTACTTATAAATTTAACTTAAGTTTTATTAATTTTTATATGTGCTTTTGTCTCTCTTTTTTGGTTTCTATTTTGCTTTTATAAAATTTTTCCTTTTCAGTTTTAGTTTAAGCACTTTAACATATTTTATTACAGTTTGTTGCCTATGCATCATTTATAGCTTTAGTTAAAGTTTTTTTTTTATCTAAGTTTTTCATCTAATATTTATATTATTTATTTTAAATAATTAAATAATTTTTAGTTTTAGTTAAAAATAAAATGCTGAACTTGCATGCGTAATTATTAAATAATTTTTGTTAACACGTTATAACCCTTTATATATCATGCATTATAAAGATTTTTAAAGAACTTAAAATGCAGATTCCTTCCATGTGTCATGTGCTTTAATGCATTATACTTTCTAAAGGTGCAAAAATAAATCAGTATTATAATGCATTATAACTGTGGATACAATTAGTTCATGAAATGGATCATAAAGAGTATAATCATCCACTCTTTCTAATGCATGTGTGTGCAGGCTCTGTAGGAATGAGAGAAGGTTTGTCTCTTCTCTGGTGAAGACAGTGAATGTTAATGCTCTGATACGGTCAGATCCTCTGCGGGCCGCGCTTATCTTTAATTGTATTGAGTTTGGCTCCACACTGCCCTGAGTTCAGTGCGCTGTGAGCTAATGCAGGCTCTCTGTCCCGCGAGACTCGACCGGTTCGTCTGACAGGACACCGCACATCTGCTGAGCTGAGAACAGATCCATGAGCCGAGAGGAGGAAGCTGATTGGTCAGAAACGAGAAACACAAGACCTACAGAACTTTACTTTACTCTGACAAACAGTACCATGATACTTCAAAATATACCATAGTACTATTATCAAATTTAAATATATTAAATATATGAATTTCAGGTAAATACAGTATATTAATCATACATTTCGGTATCATGGTATATTGCTATAAGTACTATTTCCATCGCTGTTAGTTACTCAGATGTTCTTCATATAATACTCTGGTACTGTCAGGGATATTTTACTATTACTGAAATACTGTTTTAGTTTTTATTAATATTGTCAGTTAGCTTTTTTTTTTTTTTTTTTACGTTTTAGTAATTTTGATGTTGTATTTTTTTATTATTATTTATTTTTTTATTTTTATTAAGGTTTAGTAATTTTGGTCATTTTAATTGTTTATGTCCATGCATTTTTAGGTTACATTGTTATATATATATATCATTTAAAGCAGAGCGCCGCAGAGCCTGATGGGAATTGTGGCATTGCTGTGGGCTGTAAAATTAAGTGTAAAGTGATTTAAAGCCAACACAACAGTAGCTAACCCAGTTTGAATGCTGGAGCCGGTTCAGTCCGGTTCACAGGACTGATGCTCTGTGTTTCAGAAAAGGTGAGAGAGAAAAAGAGAGAGAAAGAGAGTCCCTTGGGTGGAGTCCTGGAAACGCCTGAGCTGTTAAAGATCCTTAAACAACCAGATCTAGACCTTGTGATCATATGGGTCACGCTTGAGTTACAAACAAAACTGATGAAGAGGTTTGCTTCCTGGAAAACCTCAGAGCATTTACAACCGAACAAACACTGACAGAGGAATTAAATATTACGTCATGTCTTCCAAGATTATAAAAATATGTTTGGTCAACATTCCTATTAAAGTGTCATTTATTAATGTTTTTAAAGGTGTGCGTTTGTCTGTGTGTGCGTGTGTGTGTGTCTGTGTGTGTGCGTGTCTGTGTGTGTGTGTGTGTGTGTGTGCGTGCTTGCGTGCGTGTGTGTGTGTGTGTGTGTGTGTGTTTAAAAGGCTTTTTTCTCGGTTATGTGAATGCTAAAGACAGCATCAAGGGAAAATTACATTTTATTATATTAGCAAACATTATGTGAAAGCTACTTCTTGTGAAACTTGTACAGTATGAAGTAACATTCAAAGAATGCTATGCTGCTTTTGTTTTTTGTTGTTTAAAAAGTCTTGGTTATGTGAAGGTTTGAACAGAACATTAAGAGAACGTTACATTTGATCATTTTTCAAACATTATGAGAATGTTACTTTTGAATGTTTTCTCCAACACATGAAACTACTAATAACGTTTAAAAAACATGAAATGAACGTTTATAATGAAAAATGTTTATAAATAACGTTTTTGTACGAACATTTAGAGAATGTTACTAAAGACCAGAAAACTTTTAATAAACCTTCATAACTTTGAGAGAACCTTGCCAGAATGTTTCCCGTAAGCAAGTGTGTGTGATGCATCAGTGTTACATTGTTACGTTATTTACATTTTAATTAACAGATATATAAAAACTATAAAAATTTTGAGTTGCTTAGATTTAAATCATATTTTGATTAACATTCACTTATGTTTAAAGGTGCTATTAACAAAAAAATAAAAACTCAAGTTAGTTTTGCAACCCCTTTTTGCATTTTATAAGTGAATATACACTACATACACTTTGTTTTAAATGAAGGAATACTTGTATTCAGGAAGAATGAATCAAAGACATTTATAATGTTACAAAAGATTTCTATTTCAAATAAATGCAGTTCTTTTGAACTTTCTGTTCATCTGTGAATCCTGAAAAATTTAAATGTAACAATATTTGTATGTTTGATCAAATAAATGCAGCCTTAATGAATATAAGGGACATCTTTCAAAAACATTTTCACAATTTTTGTACAGTAGTGCATTTACAAACAAAACCGAGTTAGATTTCATCCATCATAAATTGATTATAATATGAAAACTGCATGATTTTGAGCATAACCATAACCATTATTTTTGTGATTTCATTTTGTGCTACAGAAATTACACACTTTTTATTAAATCCTTATTTTGAAAAGTAAGCTTGTGCATCTTTCCTTAAAAAAAAGAAAGAAAACTGAACTCCATGAACTATCATTAATGCATCAGCATCAGGTCGAGGGTGTTGAATCTGTCCAGAACATCAGCCGGCTTCACAGAGCAAGAGACTGAAACTAGGCATTTCTTTGCCAAGGCTCGATATACTCTAACCCCAAATGTGTGAAGATGTCCTCTTCGGTGTTAGCAGACAAGAAGGTGTTCTGGAGAGAGACAGAGAGAGATCGGTGAGATATCGCTAGTAGATTTCACAAACAATTACAAAGAAATATTTGCATGTAACATGTACTATGATGATGATTTTTTTTATTTGCAACTACAACATAAATAAATAAATAATGTTTTTTCCAGAAAATAAAATGTTATACAATTTCATAAGATTTCAAACATCCAGTTATTTAAACGTTTTATAAATGTCTCTCTCTCTCTCTGTGTGTGTGTGTTATGCAAGCCATAAGAAACATTCCATTTTATAATTTTGCAAATATTATGGAAGCATTCTCAGAACGCTCTGGCAATGTTCTCCTAAAATTACGAACATTCTTTTAGTAACAATAATGTAAAAACATTATTTTAACGTTAGCAAACGGTTCAGGTGGACGTTCATCTAAGATGGTTTGGAAAACATTCAAAAGTAACATTGAAAAATGTTTTCAAAACAATTAAATGGAACTACGAAATAGTGTTTTTAAACAAGGGCATACGTTTAATATATATATATATATATATATATATATATATATATATATATATATATATATATATATATATATATATATATATATATATATATATAAATTAATTATAAATTATGACCCTGGAGCACAAAAGCTTAAAATAAATAAATAAATCGTATGGGTCAAAATGATCTATTTTTCTTTTATGCCAAAAATGATTAGGATATTAAGATCATGTTACATGAAGATATTTAGTAAATTTTCTACTGTAAAAATATTAAAACTTAATTTCTAATATGCATAGCTAAGAATTAATTTAGACAACTTTAAAGATGATTTTCTCAATAGTTAATTTTTTTTTTTTTTTTTGCACCCTCAGATTCCAGATTTTCAAATAGTTGTACCTCAGACAAATATTTTCCTCCTACCAAACACCACACATCAATGGAGAGATCATTTATTCAGCTTTCAAATGATACATAGATATCAATTTCTAAAAATGTATCCTTATGACTGGTTTTTGATATTATGTGTTTGTGCAAACATTTTGAGAATGTTACAACTTCGAACGAACATTCTATTAATGCTACTGAAAGAACGTTTGTTCACAATGTTGAGGGGGAACCTTTTCTGAGAACGTCTACATGCACAAGCTCCTGCTGACTTCCCAGCATCCACCTCAGCCTGTGTCACATGACTATAGAGCGCTCTTGACCTTGCCATGGACGTGTGAGGGCACAGAGTCATTCTAGATGTCATCAGTGATGAGCGAGGGAAACTTGCGCCTGTGCTCGGGGCGTGATGTCATGAGACGGTAAATATCTGGGCTGGAGAGGCGAGTCTGACTCACCGCGGCTGTCAGCTCCACACGTCCTGCCTGGAAGAGCTAAACTGGAACTAACTTGTCAGAATGAGGCAGAGCAAATAGAAAGCATGTGAACACATTTAGCAGAAGCGACAGACTGCTGCACAAACCAAGTGGAAAGACGAGCTCTGGCTATAAGGTTTGACTTCACACACATTATTAACAATGCAAACGAAGGAGGGCGGAGCCAGAGAGTCATGTGACTTGTACAAGGTAAATCTTACACTATATGGTAAACAACAAGATTACTGTACTAAATGTGAGTGGTGTTTGCCCATGCAAGACAATGCATTTTTTATATTTTATTAAACATTAATTAGACTTCACACGTTCACTAACACTGCTCTACAAACACATTTTAAAATACCATCACTCTGAAGCTGTAATATGTATTTAATTCAGTGCCACTGGTTTATTTAGTGTTTAAGTGGCGTAGTATTAATGAAATGCACCTCGCTGGTCATTATTCTGTAATGATGCTCACTGATCTCTTGCAGTTAAATAACATGCTATTATAGATTGTTAATATTTTTCACTTTCACTTTATTTATTTTTTTAGTTTGCAGGCATTTAATATACTTTTATAAGTTTTTCTTAATATTTTCTCTTTCACTTAAATTTTATAGTAAT
This sequence comes from Carassius gibelio, assembly GCF_023724105.1. NCBI lineage: Eukaryota > Metazoa > Chordata > Actinopteri > Cypriniformes > Cyprinidae > Carassius > Carassius gibelio. The sequence goes on from NC_068383.1 coordinate 1,742,965, forward strand.
TTTGCTGCATGTTTTTGACATTTTAAGTAGTTGTTGGTTTTTATATAATATAATATAGATATATTATTACATTATGTTAAACTAAATTTAAATTAGAAATGTTGCTGAATTTGTTTTTTATATCTGCTCATCTTTTCATCCTTTTTTTCAGTCTCTTTTCACTTTAATTTTAGTTACAGCTTTATTGTGTTTTTGTCATTAAGTAGTTTTTAGTGTTTTTTATTTTAAGTTACTGTTTTAGTTATTTTAGTATATATATAAGTTAAACTAAATGAAGAAGCATTGACTTATACAGTATTTATGATTTTTATTTATTTATATAAAATACTCTGTTTTTATATTATTTATATTTTATTTATATTTATATATATTATTTATATTATATTTATTTTTATGTCAGTTAACATTTTAATATTTTATTTTAAGTAACTTTGTTTTTCTTTTCTTTTTTCAATTCAATTTTAACTATAATAACCTTATAATAACCAAAAAAATCCATGATTTTCAAAGCAACGCATAAATCACAAATACTTCATTATATTGAGATCACTGATTTTCCAGAAGTGATCTTATTAACATTAAACTGACTTTTATTTCCCTGCATCAGACAGTTCAAGGACAGAAAATGAAAGTATAAATTAACTTTACCAGTGGCATTTCATAAATAATTAAATTCCTCATTCAAAGACTGTGAATGACTTTACTTTGGAATAAATAAATTAGCTGCAAAGAAGATCTGTCTCCTTCTTTAAGTGATAAAGGAGAAGAGTTGTGTTGAATTTGCAGACGTTGCTTCGTTCTCTTCTGTCTGATGTCACATTAAGTAAAGCTAAATGCATTAACGGTGTTAAATAAATGCATGGCCTTAAACATTTAATTAAAGTCTGATGATTAGTCTGCTCAGTTATCGGCTGTCACTGACCTTCGGCACTGAACACGGAGCTGTTTTAAAACGCTTTATTCTTCCAGTTATACACTTTTATACGTTGCAATTATGGGAAATCATTTAAATTAATCCTAAAGCTACTGTATCATATTTGAGGTCTAGCCTTCTGTCTTCTGATTGATAATTTGTTTTATATAATCCTATATGAGCCTTAAAGCCTGGAGGATCAAATACAATACTTCATATGTCAGGCTTCATAGGGTTAAAACTACACAAAGTGTGTTTATTAAGTTTTTTTGTTAGTTGTTAATTTTTATGAATTTTTTTAATAATAATTGGCAGTATTGAGTATTTTCTGTATAATATACAAGTAATAATTTCACAAAAATGTTTAAGATTACATAAAATGACAAAAAAAATTATTTGCTTTTGAATTAAGATGTTTTTTTTAATTAAATGGAATATATTTCGATATTTAAAGTTAATTTTATTAATAAATCTAGAATTTTTAACCGCACTATTGAGCATGTTCTGTGCAATATACCATAATAATGTCAAAAATGTTTGAGATCCCATAAAATAATCTAGATTTCATACATTTTAACTAACTGAATATTTTTAGTTTTTTCTTCATATAGTTTTTACCTGAATTAATTTAATTGATTTCACATTGAACATATTTATGCTGATTCTAAGCCATTCGAATAAGTGCATTATAAAAATATGATTAAATAAAATCAAATCATTACGAATTAAAATCATTAATAATAATCTATTCCATGATTTATTTATTTTTTGATTGCACAAATTATTTTATTTAATTCTGACTGATAAATATGCATCCTGTTAAGTTTATTAGGTTTCTTATGTTAATCAATGACTAAAGGATGCATATTTTATGCAATTCATATTCTTAACTCTTAAATTTAGGACTATTTTCTTGTTTTCTAAAAACTAACAAAAAGTAGCTAAACACAGTAAAGCTACTTAAAGGGACAGTATCTTAAATGTAAAACCATGCAATCTAATCTAGAATTTATTAACAGACTTATTTCCGTGCACAAAAACCATGCATTCATAGAAAATAGTGTTGATTTACTTTTAAACTCAATGACGTGCTCATTTCAAAACAAGAAAAATGCACATTTGAATGCACCTTTTCTATGATGCATGCTTTCAGCTTCTGAATTAAATGTCATTTTGATATTTTTAAAGTAGTGAAGTTGTCCTGATATTGCAAAAAGTGAACAGTTGAAATGCTAAGAATGACATGAAAAAGGTTTGCCAAAAAATTTATTATAATGATAATAATGCCCAAAGTTTACATTTGATGATAAGACAAATAAAAAATAAAATAATAATAATAATAATAATAATAAATAATAATAATTTAAAAAATAAATAAAATAAATAAAAAAAAAAAAATAAAAAAAAAAATAAAAAATAAAAAATAAATAAAAATAAAAATAAAAATAAATAAAATAAATAAAATAAATAAAATAAATAAAATAAATAAAATAAATAAAATAAATAAAATAAAATAAAAATATATAGAACTATTTTATTTCTGTGAGATTGGCACAGATGTTTTAAACCTTTATTTGCCACTGACCTTTTTCTTTTTTTACATTTACAATTATAATCAATTACAATAGGTTCAGTTATGACAAAAAAACAACCTGCAAGACTAATGTCCAGACTAAATACTTCTGTTGGGTGATTTAATTTATAAATAACCTGTTACTTTGTTTTATTAGACCATATTTACTCTGTATTTTTACCACAAATTCCCAATCAAGCCTTTCTAGGTCCTTCACAGCTGAATTACAGCACAATTAAGAGTTTGTTACAGGATTGATACCCGGCAGATGTGTGTGTCACTCGATCATAAACCCTCTTACTGCTCCTGGCCTTCACTCGCCTCTTTAACACCAATCTCTGTGTGTTTTATTGAGGGGAGGGAAAAGATTACAGAGCAAGTGATGAATTGAAAAGCCTTTTGATTGTCCTCAAGTTAATTAGTCTTTATTGTGGGAAGAAAAGGCTGAGAAAGGCAGAAAGAGAAGCAGTCGATTAGGCCTCGTATCTGTCCTCTCCCAACGATTCCCAATGCGTCAGAGGAAGAGAAAACATCGGACACTTCCTCGCTAATCAATCCTGCAATTACTACAGGCATCTTAAAGCACTGGCGCCCGTAAAACCAGCCCTAAAACACACACCATACGGCCGTTACGTCTCCAATCTGACTTAACAGAACCTCCTTTTGCCAAATAATTAAAGACTGGAGCTCAAGAGCGCTCTCTGGACTCAATCTGGATCGTTCCTCCCCGTTATTGTTCAGTCTAGACTCATTCGCAGAGAAATAAGCAGCTCTATCTGCTTCTCTGAAAGTGACTAGTAGATAAGTGCATGTGACGTGCTGTAATAGCTCAAGAGAAAGTCTCAGCACTAATTAGGACGCTCGGTTTGATGTTTGCTTCGAATCAAATCCCACAGACGCACCAGTGTCCTCTTCAATAACATCACACAACACTCTTCAGCCAGACACATGCTGGATAATGTGATTTAACGCCGGCGTTTTAGAAGTGAATAAACATGCTCATTCATTACCCTCATCTTATGTGATGCTCTTGTGTATTGCACAAGCTTAAAGTGATAGTTCACCCGAAAAATTAAAATCTGCTGTTCATTTTCTCACCCACAGACTATGCAAGATTTAAGTGACTTTTTTCTTCGGTAGAACATCAAAGAAGATTTTTTGCTGAAAATGTAGTCATAAAATTAATAAAAGGCACTTTGAGAGTCAAAAAAGCACATAAAGGCATCATGAAATGAATCCCAGTGGCTCCTGACGATATACTGAGATCTTGTGAGGCTAAACGATAAAGGAAGGATTCGTTTGAGGCTCTGGGGTCAATGGAGGAACTGAAGTCATCTGTAATCTTGTCTCGACATCCGTCCCGCTCAGCTAAAGGTTAATTCAAGGAAACCGTTCTTGAAGTTAGCCAACCGTAACTGCTCTGAATTAAAGAGCATCCGTTAAATGAATAATAATATTGTGTCCTCTGATTCAATGTAACTGTATAGGTCAAAGCGTCCTTCAAACTACAGAGGATTGCATTAAAAATGACATTTCAGTACAAACAAGCTTTAATCTGGATAGATCTACTAAAGCCTGCAGACACTGAGAATGTTTTTTAAATTACAGATTTGGAGTAGAATTTGAGTTGAGCAAACACGATGCAGAACTGCAACATGAGTTTATTGGAAAAACGAGTACATTTGGAAGACATACCTACAAATATATTCTAGAAAAGCAAATTCACTCAAACAAACTCTGAATGTTTATTTGATAAAGCCTGGTTTAAAACGAATGGATGGAATGATAGAATGATCGAAGGATGGATGGATGTGTGGAATGAATAATAGTATGACAGGTGGATGGATAGATGGATGGAATAACAGATGGATGGACGGAATGATAGAATGGTTGATGGATGGAATGATAGAATGAGGGATGATGGAAGGAATAATAGAATGACAGAAGGATGGATGGAATGATAGAATGACAGATGGATGGATGGATGGAATCATAAAATGACAGATGGATGGATGGATGGATGGATGGAATGATAGAATGATAGAATGATAGAATGACAGATGGATGGATGGATGGATGGATGGAATGATAGAATGACAGATGGATGGATAAATGGATGGAATGATAGAATGATAGAATGACAGATGGATGGATGGATGGATGGAATGATAGAATGAGGGATGATGGAAGGAATAATAGAATGACAGAAGGATGGATGGAATGATAGAATGACAGATGGATGGATGGAATCATAAAATGACAGATGGATGGATGGATGGATGGATGGAATGATAGAATGATAGAATGATAGAATGACAGATGGATGGATGGATGGAATGATAGAATGACAGATGGATGGATAAATGAATGGAATGATAGAATGACAGATGGATGGATGGATGGATGGATGGATGGATGGAATGATAGAATGATAGAATGACAGATGGATGGATGGATGGATGGATGGAATGATAGAATGATGAATGCATGGAAGGATGGAATGACAGAATGACAGATATATGGATGTGTGTTGCACTGAACTACACGCTGGAGCAGGCATCACTCAATCATTCCAAACCTGCCGTGTATTAGGAACTTTTTAATTTTTTTAACAATCTACACAGAGATGTTTCAGCAGTGTCTTTTCGAAGGTCCCTTAACAGTTTTAAGAAGTTTAATACAGAGAAATCAGTCACACGCTGTATATCTGCGAAACAATGATCAAGAAAACTAAACGAGTTCAGGGAAAAATAAAACGCTGATTGCATCTGTCCAACTGCATATTAAACGCTCTCTCCTCAACTAATTTAAAAAGCATTATATCAGGCATAAAATTAACAGTATGTGCAATTTTGTTCCTTCTCTAGCCGACAGAAATGTAATTACTGGGCTTTGTCTTATCATGTCTTATCAAACAGGTCATGTAGAAAACCAGATCCGGCACATTTTGCTGCATCTATAAAATGGTACTTAATCTGAATCAGAAATCAGAAGATGGAAATCAGTGGAAATGTAATGTACAGACATATACAGAGAGAGAGAGAGAGAGAGAGAGAAACATAAGTCTGTGAAACCAGATCTTCAGCCATTTCCTGTTCCTGTCTCCACAATCACCAACACAATTAATACAACACGACACGAGCGACTCTGATCAATAAAACATTCATCACCTCCTCAATCTGCTCTCCTTACAGCCCCTCTTTGTCTCTCAGGTAGTGGGTTGGAGGACAAACGCTCATGGGAATTCAATTTGAATGACAAAAGCATGTACGAGGACTGATGCTATAAATACATCTCTATCTCCGAGTGTCATGATGACTCTGTTGGGTTTGTGAGGCACACAAGGAGCTGATATGAAGCGCTGAGGGGGACGAGAATGAAAATACAGAGAGAAATAATCACACTGTAAGCCTGAAATAGGAGAAATGGCAAAAGACGAACACATTCTTGCATTAAAGCAGATTTAGGTGGTTAAATCCTGTGGCGCGACACGCTAAACTCCATCCAAAAGCTTTCAAGAGACACTGTTTATCAGCTCATGCTTTCCCTGGGAATCGAATTCATGAAGCTAGCACCATGCTTTATTGATTGAGCTACAGGAATGCATTTAAAAATTGTAGTTTTGAGAATCAGTTTGGATTAAATCACCTTGGATTTTGAAGTGTTTACCAAATGCATAAATGCCAAACACATTTCTCCTTGCACATTCATTTGCATTTTAACCTAAAATCTAGGTTTGTAGACATGCTTTGTCTTACTTGCACATATTCCGAGGAGTCATTCTTGTCACGAATTACATGCCAATTTTTATTATTTAGCATTGAGTGTTAAAATAAATATTTATAAGCAATAGCTAAAAAGTACTTAGCACATTCCTGCGACAAAAAAAAGAGAGAATAAAAACATCTGCTGCATACAGTACATACAGTACATGCATTCAGAGAAGTCTCTGAAATTATGCTAATTTTGAGTTTATAAAACATAGGAATAAAAGTAAGCATAAACATGTCACTTTGGATAAAAGCATCTGCCAAATGCATTAATGCAAATAGCAGAAACACATTTTTCATTGACCATTCATAAGCACTCAAGTCTAAAGTCTTGATAATGACTGAAAGAAAGACTGTGGGCAAATAAAGGGTTAACAAGACACCTGCACATATGTTGCAATGCTATTGCTTTCTTGTCACAAATTATGTCAAAAAAGCATCTGCCAAATGCATAAATGCAAATGCAAATGCAAAATGCACATTTTCCTTGCACATTCATATTCATTTTAAAATAAAAAAATACGCTTGTGGACATGCTTTGTGTCAACTACTGACCTGCACAGACATGCAGCTGCTAAATAATATCTTCTAATAATTATCAAACACCACTTAATACAAAACGAGTCACTCAGAATAAAAGCAAATGCCAAAAACCCAAATGCATGCATTCAGTGAAGTCTCAAACGATGCTAATTTTGAGTTTATAAAAGCTGCATTCGGTATAAAACAAGTCACTTTGGATAAAAGTGTCTAACAAATGCATAAATGCAAATACCAAATGCACACTTCTCCTAGCACAATCATATGCATTTCAATCTAACAACCTTGTGTCAACATTCAGACATGCTTTGTGTGAGCTACACACCTGCAGTTGCTAAGTAAACATATGCAATAAGGAACACATACTTAGCAAATACCACTTAATACAAAAACAAGTCATTTTGGATAAAAGCAATGCATAAATGCATGCAATGAAGTCTCTCAAATAATGCTAATTTTGAGCTCATAAAAGCTGCATGCAGCACAAAACAAGTCCCTTTGGATAAAAGCGTCTGTAACGGCGCTAATGGAGGACAGGAGACAAATGCAAGTACGAGTAAGTTTATTAGGAGTATGGTGATGATGAAAGGTCGGAGAGTAACGCAGGAACCACGGTGGCAGCACAGACTGGTGAGTTGAGACGTGGGGTGCGTAGAACGATGATGACAGCGGTGACAATCCAACAGTGGTGAGTGTATTCCAAGCGTGACGACAGGATCCGAACAGAACGGCGACAAGGCAAGGCAGGAACAACACGAACACGACATCAAACACCAGGATCTACAAACAACGATCAGACAAACAGGAAACGAAAGACAGGGTGTTAAATAGTCTGTGGGAACTAGCCGCACCTGCCGCTGATCAGTGATCAGCGACCACACCCACATGAAACAATCAACATGACGTAACATGACTACAGCTGGAGACGGTGCATTCACGAACCGTGACAGTACCCCTCCTCCTAAGAACGCCTCCTGGCGTCCCCAGAATCTCTTACCTGTCGATTGTAATCATCGATAAGGGAATGATCCAGGATGTCCCTAGCAGGTACCCAACTTCTCTCCTCCGGACCGTAACCCTCCCAGTCCACCAAGTACTGAAATCCGCGTCCCCTCCTTCTAGAGTCCAGAATACGATTAACCAAATAAGTGGTCTCCCCATCTACGAGACGCGGCGGGGGAGGGACCGGGGTAGGCGGATTAATGGGAGAATGAAATACAGGCTTTATTTTGGATACATGAAAGGCGGGGTGAATTCTCCTGTACGTTGGAGGGAGTTTGAGGCGGACTGTCACCGGACTAATGATCTTGGTGACAGTAAACGGGCCGATAAATTTGGGAGCCAGTTTATTAGAAACGGAACGGAGAGGAATGTTCTTAGTAGAAAGCCACACCTTTTGACCCACGACGTATACGGGAGGCCTAGACCGGTGGCGATCGGCTTTGGCCTTGGTGCGCGCCCCCACTTGGAGTAGAGTCTCGCGGGCTCTGGTCCAAGTGCGGTGGCACCTCTGGACGAAGGCGTGAACGGAGGGGACCGCAACCTCGGATTCCATACTGGGAAAAATTGGTGGCTGGTACCCTACACTACACTAAAAAGGAGATAGGCCCGTAGCCGATACTGGTAAGGTATTGTGGGCGTACTCCACCATAGACAATTGTTGGCTCCAGGAGGAAGGATTCTTGGAGACCAAACATCGCAACACCCTTTCCAAATCTTGGTTGGCTCTCTCGGTCTGGCCATTGCTCTGGGGGTGAAACCCTGAGGACAGACTTACAGTCGCTCCTAGTAATTTACAGAATTCTCGCCAAAATTTAGACACAAATTGGGGTCCTCTGTCAGAAACCACGTCTATCGGGAGGCCATGTAAACGAAAGACGTGGTCTATGACGGTCAACGCTGTCTCCTTGGCTGAGGGCAACTTGGCCAAAGGAATAAAATGGGCGGCCTTCGAGAACCGGTCCACCACGGTTAAAACAACCGTGTTGCCCTGGGAGGGCGGGAGGGCGGTAATAAAATCTAGAGTGATATGGGACCAGGGTCTCGAAGGTACCGGCAGCGGTTGGAGTAACCCATCCGGGGACCGATTGGAAGCCTTACCAGTGGCACATACCGAGCAAGCCAAAACAAAATCGTGAATGTCGCGAGCCATAAGTGGCCACCAGAATCGTTGCTTGACTAAAAATCTAGTGCGGTTAACCCCTGGATGGCAAGCCACATTAGAGCAATGTCCCCACTGGATAACGTTGGACCTTAATCCCTCCGGCACAAATAAGCGGTTCGGTGGGCACCCGGGCGGAGGCGTTACCCCTTCTAAGGCCGTTCTGACCTTCGATTCGATCTCCCATGTGAGAGTGGAGACCACTAATGTCTCAGGAAAAATACACTCGGGAGTGGACGGGCGTTCGGAATGGTCAAAAATACGAGACAAGGAATCGGGTTTGATATTTTTGGAACCCGGGCGGTACGAAATAGTAAAATCAAAACGACCGAAAAAAAGTGCCCATCGAGCCTGCCTGGAGTTCAACCTTTTGGCGGTGCTAATGTACTCTAAGTTCTTGTGGTCAGTCCATACTATAAAAGGAACCCCCGATCCTTCTAACCAGTGTCGCCATTCCTCCAATGCCATCTTGACTGCCAACAATTCTCTGTTACCAATATCGTAATTACTTTCTGCAGGAGATAAACGATAAGAAAAATACGCGCAAGGGTGGACCTTGTCGTCTAAGGGAGAACGTTGGGATAACACCGCTCCTACCCCCACCTCTGACGCATCGACCTCCACCACGAACTGCCGTGTGGCGTCAGGGGTAATGAGAATTGGAGCTGAAATGAAACGGCTCTTCAGTTTCGCAAACGCAGCTTCCGCTGTGTTTGACCACCTGAAAGCAGTCCTGGCGGAGGTCAAGGCGGTCAGAGGCGCGGCTAGTTGGCTGAAGTTGCGAATGAAACGCCGGTAGAAGTTAGCGAACCCCAGAAACCTCTGTAGGGCCTTACGGGAATCTGGACTTGGCCATTCTACCACAGCCCTAACCTTCTCGGGATCCATGCGTATTCCCTCAGTCGACACGATAAACCCCAAAAATGGAATAGACTGTGCATGAAACTCGCATTTCTCCGCCTTGACAAAAAGCCCATTCTCTAGCAACCTCTGAAGCACTCGTCGGACGTGCTGCACATGTTCCTGGAGAGAAGAAGAAAAAATCAATATGTCGTCCAGGTAGACATAAGTGAACTGATCAATCATATCTCGCAGCACGTCGTTGACGAGTGCCTGGAAGACCCCTGGGGAGTTGGAGAGCCCGAAGGGCATGACCAAATATTCAAAGTGCCCTCTGGGGGTGTTAAACGCGGTCTTCCATTCATCCCCCTCCCTGATCCGAACCAAATGATACGCATTGCGTAAGTCCAGTTTTGTGAAAATAGACGCTCCCTGCAACCTCTCGAAGGCTGAAGACATCAACGGCAAAGGATAAGTATTCTTTACCGTGATGTTGTTCAGCTCTCGGTAATCAATACAAGGTCGTAGTGATCCGTCCTTCTTTCCCACAAAAAAGAACCCCGCCCCCGCAGGAGAAGAGGAAGGGCGGATGAATTTGGAAGCTAGAGAATCAGAAATATATTTCTCCATAGCCTCCCTCTCTGGCACAGAAAGTGAATAAAGTTTGCCTTTAGGCGGAGACTTACCTGACAATAACTCTATGGCACAGTCGTAAGGACGATGCGGAGGAAGAGAAGCAGCTTGAGACTTACTGAACACTTCCTTCAGGTGGAGGTACTCAGCGGGCACGTTAGATAAATCCACCGCCTCCTCCTGTAACACAGACACAGACACAGACGGACAAGCAGACACTAAACAAGACTCATGACACTTTCGAGACCAAGAAAAAATGGAATTAGAGGACCAGTCTACTTTGGGGTTATGGAGAAGGAGCCAAGGGTGCCCGAGGACAATGGGTGCCAGGGGAGAGTCAAGGATGTGAAATTAGATAGTTTCGGAGTGGTTGCCAGAGGTGATGAGTGTGATCTCCTCAGTGCAGTGAGAGATAGTGGGGAGTTGCTGTCCAGTGAGGGCGTGGACCGTGATGTGGTGCGGCAGGGTCTTGAGGGGAATGTGGAGCTTGTGTGCAAGGTGACGATCCATAAAGTTACCTTCTGCCCCCGAGTCCAGTAGTGCCTGACAGTGGTGTGTCTGCGCTGACCACCGCAGTCTAACCGGAAGGAGCGTAGATGATGGTGGTGATGAGGTCTTCTCGGCAGAGATCCCACCCGATAGTAGCCTCATGCGTACTACCGGGCTTGGCCTTTTACTGGACAGGTCTGGGCTTGATGTCCGGCTCCCCCGCAGTACATGCAAAGGCCCAGGGATCTCCGCCTCTCCTTCTCCTCCCGGGAAAGCCGAGCTCGCCCTACCTGCATGGGCTCGTGATCGTAGGTGGGGCTGACCACGTCTCCGCCGCTGAATCGCCCGTCCGCCGGGCCCCTGGATGTGGTGTTGAACAGCCCCCTCCTCTCCATCCGAGTGAGGCGGGCATCCACCCGTAACGCTAGCTCAATGAGTCCATTAAGAGAGGGGGGCAGATCCAGGGCGTAGATCTCCCTCTGGACGCGGTCAGCCAGCCCATGCAGGAACATGTCCCACTGCGCCTCCTCGTTCCAATGGCACTCCACCGCCAGGGTTCTGAATTCGATGGAGAAGTCTGAGACGGACCTCTCCCTCTGGCGTAACTCCGCCAGCCTCCTGGCCGCCTCCCGTCCTGCGACGGCCCGATCGAAGACCCGCCTCATCTCCTCGGAGAGCGCCAGGAACGAGTCGCAGCATGGGTCCTGGTTCTCCCACACCGCCGTCCCCCATAGTGCCGCCCTCCCAGAGAGTAAGGTGAGCACAAAGGCCACTTTCGCCCTCTCGTTGGCGAATGTCCTGGGTTAAAGGGCAAAATGCATATCACAGCGGGTTAGAAATGCTCTACAAAAGTTGGGCTCACCCGAGTATGCTTCCGGGATGGGAAGGCGCGGTTCCGGCTGGGAGGTGGTCACTGGTGGTACCGGGAGAGCGGGCGGTGTGGGTGGCGCAGTGGGCGCTCGAAGAAGATGGAACTGCTGGGTGAGCTCGGACACCTGCGTCACCAAGGCTTGGACCGCGCGACCAGTGTCGTTAAGAGTCCTCTCCTGGGAGTCCATCCTCCGAACACTGGCGCTGAGAAATTCTTCCAGAGATGAAGCTTGAGTACTCGCTGCCTCCATGATGGTCTGATCGTTCTGTAACAGCGCTAATGGAGGACAGGAGACAAATGCAAGTACGAGTAAGTTTATTAGGAGTATGGTGATGATGAAAGGTCGGAGAGTAACGCAGGAACCACGGTGGCAGCACAGACTGGTGAGTTGAGACGTGGGGTGCGTAGAACGATGATGACAGCGGTGACAATCCAACAGTGGTGAGTGTATTCCAAGCGTGACGACAGGATCCGAACAGAACGGCGACAAGGCAAGGCAGGAACAACACGAACACGACATCAAACACCAGGATCTACAAACAACGATCAGACAAACAGGAAACGAAAGACAGGGTGTTAAATAGTCTGTGGGAACTAGCCGCACCTGCCGCTGATCAGTGATCAGCGACCACACCCACATGAAACAATCAACATGACGTAACATGACTACAGCTGGAGACGGTGCATTCACAAACCGTGACAGCGTCTACCACATGCTTTAATGCAAATGCCAAATACACATTTTTCCTTGCACATTCATATGTATTTTAATCAAAAATCTTTTTAAAGGTTTGTTTTTGATGCATTTAGTCCCTTGCAAACATCTTCTAGTGCACAGCAACCTGTTTTCACATTTCAACTGGCTTCAATGCACACAAACACAAAAGAGACAAACTATAATAGGAAGAGATTTGGATGACTCAGAAACACATGACACACACACACACACACCAGTTTAACAGCCTATCCGTCTTAAATGCACCACCTCTCGTGTACCATCC
>NC_068383.1:1758255-1778255 GCF_023724105.1 Carassius gibelio
ATAAATAACTTTTTAATTTGAAATAAATCCAGATTTTGATGATATTTGGAAACAGAATCACTGTTAAATGATCAGATGCACTATTTTTATCTAATTTAAGAGAATGAGCCACACACGCAGAGCAGAAGATCACAGAAAACAAGCTCTTTCATAAACACTCGAGATGCTGATGAAAACATATCATATACATATCATAAATATCTAAAACCCTGACCAGAGCGACTGATGCTCCAGTGACACATGTGTGAATGTGCTGTGATGCAGGTGATAATGTGTGTGTGTGTAATACTCAGTGGTGCTGTAGTATAATGTCAGACTAAATTAAACCACATTCCCCGCTCGCCTCATTGTCTCTCCTTTTGGAGGAGTCTCCTTCCCAAAATCATCTCACACTCGCTGTCATCACACCAGCTGGGAATGATCAGAAGTGTGGCTCCCAAAAGCCCAATGCAATTGCCCTGTTATTGTCCATCCAGTGTGTGTGTGTGTGTGTGTGTACCTAGACAGCATTGTAAGACACCAGACACATTTAACCTACAACTTCAAAGACAAATTATGCATCAACTATACAAATACGTTTTTAATTCTGAATTCATTAAATACTGAAATGCATTGATCAAAAAAAAAAAAAAAATCTAATTACAAATAAACACATTTGCTCAATATCTGTGTGAAGCGCTTCCTATTTGTGTGGAACCAGAGGTAATTTGGGTTTTAGTAAAAAAAAAATATATACAGTATATATTCTAAATATTTTCCAAAAATTAAATTAATTTATTGATTGACTGACTGATTAATTAAAAAAAGAAATACTATAATAATAATAATAATTCATATACATAATTATTTTTAAATAGTTGTTGTTTTACTTTAATTAATTTGTTTAATTATTTAATGTTTTTGAAAGAATTAAAAAAAACATTAAAAAAAATATCACTATAATTTGGAAGAACTTTTTATTTTTTCATGTAATATTTTTTTCTAACATTAATATAATTTATATGATTAATTTTATATATAATTTACAGTACATTCAAAATTGTATATTGCTGAATATTTCTATAATTGAAAAAATTCATACATTTTTAAATATATTAATGCAACATATTGATGCATTAATGCAAATAAAATTTGTAACATTATAAATGTCCTTACTGTCATTTTCGAACAATTGAATACATTATTGCTGAATATTTCTTTAATTAAAAACTAATTTATTTTTTAAGAGACACCAAACTTGTATATATGCGTCAACCACCCCAATATATAATTTAATACTAAATCCCACAAGAAATCTCTGACAATTAACTGAAATCTCACCTTCACTACAATTCATCAACATTTTACAACAAGATCAGTGTACTTGAGATTTATTCAAAGAGATATATCAATAACCCAATGCATAGTTACTAAAACACAATAAAATATGTTAGAACTAGAAAAAAAAAATCTAAATTAAAAATGTCGCCTTGGTAATTATATTAACTAAGTTAAAGATTAAAATAACCTGGAAATAAATACGAAACTAAAACTGACACTGTGCTGTCACTAAAACTTTCACAGAAGCACGAGGTGTAGCTGCACATTTGTACAAATACTCTAAAAGCGCTTTGACTGAATAAAAATATTCTAAACTATCAATCAGAGACAGAAGACATGCAGTAGATCGAGTGTGTGACACAAAGTTTTTGTCATGTTGATCATTTATAGACATTGCATATTAAATATAATACTGTAGCTTTATAAGGTTAAGATAATGAACCAAATAGTTTCAACTCTAAACTCAAAGTTTAGACTCTGTGTTGCATGAAGGGCGAGCGGGACGGTGTTCAGATGCACTAAAAGCTTCGGTGCAGAAAGAAAAGCTTGATAAAGTCAGAGGGGCGGTCACACATCCGGATCCAACGCCCCGTCAGCTGGACAGAACCACCTGTCCACTCCACCCACAGCAGCTCATGGACACACAAACCTCAGCCAAATATCCCTAGCAGAATATTAGCATGCTTTGTCTTCTATTTCATTCTATAAACAAAACTGTGATTTTAGCTAATTATATTTCAAATGAAAGCACAAAAGTAACAGTAAGGACATTTATAATGTTACAAAATATTTATATTTTAAATAAATGCTGTTGTTTTGAACTTTCTATTCATCTGTGAATCTTGAAAAATAAAATGTATCACCGTTTCCACAAACATATTGGGCAGCATAAGTGTTTTCAACACTGATAATAATCAGAAATGTTTCTTGGGCAGCAAATCAGAATGTTATAATGATTTCTGAAGATCACTGGAGACTGGAGGAATGATGCTGAAAATACAGCTTTGTATCACAGGAGTAAATTACATTTTAACAAATATTTCAAATATTAAACAGTTTTTTTCGAATTGCAATATTTTTTTTAAATACTGTATTTTTTTACCAAAAATGTTGAGCAGAAGAGATTTCCTTCCAAAACATAAAAAAAAAATCTACTCCAAAACATTCCAATTGTGATCTATGTCAAGATAAGTGATAAGCAACCAGTTTTCCACTAAAGATATAATCCAAGTTTGTATCAGTCATTCCTCTCTTCCTTCTCTGCAAATGTTTCCACTTTTAAAGCGACATACTACCACAACAATATTAACAATTGCTCTAAACTCTGACACACTTTGTCTTCTGGTCTTTGTCTTCTCCTATCTTACCTCTCAGATAGGTCCTTCAGGGTTTCTTGGACAACTTATAGCTACCGAGGTTCCTCAGGGCTCGGTGCTTGGACCACTTCTCTTCTCCATCTATGTCAATATTAGGATCTGTCATCCAGACAGATTACTACCGAGACTTCACTTATATCACATCACTTATATACTCTTGCTCTCTTGTTGGTCTGATTGCTTCTGTTGGGACTGATTTTGGGTTGATTAAAACAGGCGGTTGGAACTAAATCAAGGAAAATTAAACAAATCAATAACAATGTCTAATAATATTGTTTTAATGCTCTGATACTCATGAGATGAGTAAGGACTGCAGAACTAGTCTAATAACACAGTTTTTAATAGCCTAATTAAAATGCACTACCTACTGTGCAGAGTTTCCAACTAGGTTTAATTTCTATAATGATTCAGAGTTTTACACAGTCTTTAAATATATATACGACATGGCTCAGATTTAACAATAAACATCCTCTGAATCATTCTCACAGAACTGTAGGTGGTGATTTTCCTGGTAACGTTTCCAACCATCGACTCAATATAAAGCAGTTGAATCAGAGTCAGTGACGTTCAGATGATTTCTCCTGGAGACTGATAGACATGAGCGGACATTGATTCTCCTGAGAGCTCAGATTGAGTCCCTGAAGAGCGTCACCACAGTAAACCTTTACTCTTATCGAGTTATCCTCACTAAATGGACCCTCGGAAACAAAATTAAGAAGCATTTTAATTTCACAGAGATGTCTAACGGGAAAAATCATCAACACATTTCAATCCATCAGGACTGAAAACAAGCTCCACTTTCAAAATTCAAAGATGAGCAGACTTCACTGTCTTGGTTTATTTAATTATATTAGGGCTAGGTTTTGACACACAATTCGACTATCCTTCACAAGTTGTGATTCGATTTGATCCTGATTCCGATTATTTTGGATATACTGTATATCAAGTACAAGACATGGCTAATTTTCTCATATATATTTCCTCTCTCTATATAGGGTCCATAATGTAACTGATGATATTCTTAGCATTAAACTACTTGTCACAAGCTGATTGGTTCATGTTGCATATGCAGCCAATGAGCTTTACATTTACACGACTGATTAGCATTCGCTAACCCTCCACCTTCCCCAGCTCCACCTGTATAGATCTGCTATGGGTTAATTTCAATGCTATTTGTGCAGCAGCAGTACAGTATGTCTTAAATACTCACAGCACCATATTTGCTTATTTTTTGGCAGTAGCAAGTTCCTGTACTTGCTTTCTAGTAGCAGCAGCAATAATCTACAGCAGCAGCAGAGATATTACATAAACATTGTCACATCCAAAGGCATAACAATCCCACACTAAAGATCCTGACAGTAGAATAAGATGCTTCCAGCCGCATGTGTGACATTCAGACAGTCGGATAACGAACGCTGGTTCTCCTCTAAAGTGAGGAGGGTGTTTTTGGAGGTGTTTGCGGGTTCGGACGACCATCCTGTTCAGGGAGAGAACTGTTCTGTCTATAGCTGATGAAATCCTCCAATGTCCTCATTCATCAAAGCCCAGAACACATATTAATTATCGTCCACCTTCAGCCGAACAGCAGAGGACAAAGCAGCACACACACATACAGTGACCCCAAAAGTAAAACACAATTACATCTCATTGCATTAGATGTCAGATTAAAATGTTCTGCAGAAAATGAAAGCATGAATGATTGACTGTGTGAAGGTCACTGCCTCTATGTTGGATGTTCTGTGCCCTGAAAATAACAATAACAATAAAACATACGCTAGTCTTCAAAAGTTTGTGGTTGGTAAACATTCTTAATGTTTTGGATTGTATTTGATAAAAAATACAGTGAAATTTTTATTAAAATTTAAAACTGCAGTTTTTTGTGTAAATAATGTTAAAGTGTAAATCCAGTCTTCAGTGTCACATGATCTTCAGAAATCATGAAAATATACTGCTCAAGAAACATTTCTGATTATTATCATTTTCCCCACCTGTCTTCCCTCATTACCCTCCTCATTTGCTCCCTATTTATTTTCCTTGTATTAATATTAACTTCAAAACGTCATGTTTTGTGATTGTCTGTGAAATCTCTTAACAATTTCTGAGTGAAAATAGTTCCCACACAGTTTTATTCAGTGAACACCCATTGGTTTCAGTCCACCATCACATGCCAAGAAACATTACCGTGCAATTCAAACTTGTTAGTCGCTAATTACCAGCTTATGGAAGCTGCTTCATCTTCTGCGAAAGGATTTGCATAAGTGCCGGGATGTAATTGGTATAATTTGAGCATGTTCTGTTATTACCTCTCCTTAATCATTCTGTGATGTGACAAAGCCATCTCCGCCCATAGAGGAGCTCAGTGGAGGTCAGAGGAACCCGGAGTAACCTTGTCAAGCGTCTGGATGATTAGCTATCCCTGCCAAAACGACTACGCCACCCGCGCTCATTTGTCAGAAACAAGACGGCGCACATCCATCCTTCAGAAAACAGGCTGGCCAGAGACATGAGAGGCAGGAATAGAATCAGAAACCAAATGCAAAACAGAAATATAAACTAGAGCGCTTCGCGTGATAAAAGTATCATTATCCCAGCGGTGGCAAGCAAATGTTCTTTCACTTAATTAAGCGCGAGACGACGAAATGAGCTGCTCTCAACACAAACGCACGACTCAATGGAGCGGCTTTGTGCCAGAGATACTTCATTGATCTTCATTAGGGCTTTAATGGGTCTTCAGGGTGGAAATGTGCGCCGACTCTCCATTACGAGGACATCCTCGAGCCGCTGACCTTCAGAGACGACGACAAACCGATGAGAGACTGAGAGAGTGACGGATAAAGCATATGTCACTCTGCCTTTAGAAATGAGTTACGTGCACATGAATGACCAAGCAAAGTCCTTTTATACACAACCCAAAAATGAACTGCAGGTGCTTTTTTAACACTAACTGTCTTAACCCTTTAATGGTTATGATGCACATCATGTTTTCTGTCTCTGACTGATAGCTTAGAGTTCATTTTAATCAAGTAAAGTTATTTTAGAGTATTTGTACAAGCGTCCACCTTGAGCTTCTGGTGTAAGATCTTTCCTGATTGTGATCAAAATCAGTTTATAACAGTATCTGCTGAACTGTTATAAACATCTTATTGCAGTGTTATTGTTCAATCATTGGAATCCTATTATGTTTTGAATTATATTTTATTTATTTTGTTCCTGTCCAAGTTCAAGTTCACGTTCATTTATTAATCACATAAAAAAAACTAAACAAATGTTTTTACCAAATGTTTTTAAACATTATTTGGCAATATAAAATCACAAAGCAAAAACTAACTCATAAGATTAAAAATAAATAATGCCGATAAAACCATAAACACATTTTGTTTTGCATTTTTAAATGTCAATATTGTTTTTACTTATTTTATCTCAGTTTTAATTATTTTGTACTTTAAGTTAAAGTAAATAAAAATAAGAAATGTTGAAAACGTGCTGAAATAAAATAAGTTTCAGGTAACATTTATTTAATTTCAAGTAACAATTTTATACATGTATATACTTTGTGTGTGTATATGTATGTATTTATTTTATTATGTGTTTTTAATTTTTTTGTATCTTCACTAAATTGCATATTTTTGCTCAGTTTGGGCCTCTTAATAAAATTGCATTTCATATTACCACAATATCATACTATATGAGCAATAAAAGCCTGATGTATCAGACATGATCCTTAAAAAACATATGCAACTTTCTTTCTTTTTCTGGCCTAAAAGTCCAGCAAACTTCACTAAATTGCATATTTCTGCTTTTATTATTGCAATAAACTTTCATATTAAAATATTATGTCATGTTCATGCTTTACAGGGTTAAATGCATGACATCATGATACCGATATCTTACCAGATGCATTTGAACAGAGCATCCCATAACCTTGAGATCTTCTCTATTTGTTGCTTTCGAATAAAACTCAAAAGCAGCATTTAGTTTTATGCATAAACCCAACTGATTCTCAAACCGCTGACGTGCTCCCTGCCCTTCCACTTCACAGAAAGATCTTAAAATAGTGATTTGTGCCTTCAAAAGTGTCAGATATTGACACCGAGAGTGGCAGGACGTGTCTTTTGTGTCTCATGTGAACTGGGCTTTTGACAAGATCATGCAAATGAACCCAAAGGGCAAGACACGGGGTTCAGAGATGAAGACGTGCATGCATCACACTGTCCATCATCTAACAACCTTCTGCTGAGCATCTGACTCATGTTTACTGAAGGCATGCATCTGGTCATGTCTCTTACTGCGATGCATAACAATTCATTGCATTAGATTTAAATGCACAAAAACTTTTCAAGCAAAACATAAATCACAAAAGATTTTTAAGTCAGCTTGCAATGCAATTTGCAACCCATTTCAATTCAATAATATAATGCATTGTAAGTGAAACAGGAGATTCAATGAGAGAAACGAAGGTGGGATTTGATTTTATCCATTAAGATTTGATTGGATCATGAAAATGGCTATTAAATATTAGGAAAGGAGTCGGGTGGATGTCGGCTGAATGAAAGATTACACAATCATTTTTGTTGCTTGGAATAACAAGCACTGATGAATCACTCACAAGAGACCAAGAACATGTATTGAGGAAGAAAAAAGGGTCCGTTTTGATTTCGTCTTGATTTTAAAAGATAACAATCATCACAAACACACTCTCTCTTTCTCTGTTTCTCATCCAAACCAAAATAAAATTAATATACATCAACTGACACGTGATGCTTACATCTTAATTATATACATACTAAAAGTTTGGGGTCGGTAAGCTGTTTTAAATGTTTTAGAAATAAGTCTCTTCTGCTCACCGAGGCTGCATTTATTTGATCAAAAATACAGTAAAAATTGTGAAATATTATTAGAATTTAAAACAGCAGTATTCCATGTGAATATCTGTTAAACTTTATTTTATTTCTGTGATGCTCCGCTGTATTTTCAGCATCATTCCTCTAGTCTTCAGTGTCACATGATCTTCAGAAATCATTCTTGTGATTCAAGAAACATTTCTGGTTATTATCAATGTTGAACACAGTTGTGCTGCACAATATTTTGGCAGAAACCGTGATGCATTTTATTTTTTTATCGATTCTTGGATGATTAGAATGCATTTATTTGAAATGCAAACCTTTTGCAAAAATATCACTGTCACTTTTGACCAATGCAATGCATCCTTGATAACTAGAAGTATTAATTTCTTTAAAAAAGACTTGTGAACAGTAATGTATATCATATGAAATCAGTGGTTTTCATAGTGTTGAATATATGGCAAACAAAACTGATCTGAACCACATCAGTTTATCAACCTGAAACTAACTTTACGCATCCACAAAAAAAAAAATATTAAATAAATGCAATGACATTCAGATGCTGTATTTCATTTGCCATCAGCCTGTGCTTGGCTGGGATTGAACATTTCTTCTAATGCACAACTTGATCTGAAATGCAACGCATGAATCCTAAAACTTCTCGACTCACAGCCGAGGACATTTGCATGAATTTCGAAAAGACAGAAGGATAGTAACCCGAGAGAGATGACAACCGCTACAGCATTTATCAGTCTCTCTGCATCCCAGTCAGAGACGGAGTGATCGAAGCATTTCTCCGGCCGTGACAGGACGCGTTATATTAGCGCTGGCTCATTGGAGAAATCCTCCTGAGGAGTCTGGTCTGATTGTCTGTCAGCGGGCCTGCAGCGGAGCTGTCACTGCGACCGACTTTGACAGATTGCTGCATTATGGGAAAAATGTAGGAAAATCAATGTATGTTAATATGAGGCGAGTGCTATAACTAAACAAGAAGCCGCCGCCTGCCACCCGTCGGGAATTCACGTCTGATTAGTCATCGCCAGGGAAAAGCCAATATATTTTTAAGCCCGAAAGTTAATTTGCACCTAATTTTTCAATCAAGTTTTTATTTTTGTGCCGGTCTGAAATTGTGTTTTCCATTAATGTGCATGTTGTGTGTGTGTGTGCTGTTAATGTGCATGTGTTTATGTGTGTGTGCAACTGCATTAACGGATGAAATCTGTGTGCAGAGAAGTTAACAATAACCCAAGCACTCTAAACCACACTAACAAACAGCCAGAGATGAACACGGGAAACATGATGAAATTATCATTAGCTGTTTAACATAAGCTTCTAATGTGCATCATCAGAATATGAATGTGGTGATTCATATTTAGGACAGAATCGAGTCAAAACTGCATCATGCTACACGCGTGTATTTCTGAATGAGGTCAAATCACTCGAAAACCGGATTTGTAGGCTTTGAGCGTGTATTGGATTTCAGATCATTGAATTGAGATTTGATTGCTGTAGCGAACAGAATTCAATTAACTGAAATTCACAGAAATTCGTATGAATGTAATTTTGAAGTAGAAAAGCAAACACAGTCTTTCGATGTTGGCTTGTTGGAAAGTTTTAAAAGCCTTGATGTTTTCAGGCCTCACAGATCAATACATAAACAGACAGATCTATTTCTATTTCCAATTCAACTTCCTGTGAGCAGTGGCCAATTCAATTCAATTCACACTCATGAATGGAAAGAGCTCCAGTTCTTCAGTTCTGAACTTGGCCACACACACACACACACACACACACACTCAGACACTCACACACACTCTCTCTCTCTCTCTCACAGACACACACACTCACACACACACACACACACACTCTCTCTCTCTCTCTCACAGACACACACACTCACACACTCACACACACAGACAGACACACACACACACTCACACACACACACACACACAGACAAACACAAACACACACACACACACACACACACACTCACACATACACTCACTCACACACAAACACACACACACGCTCAAACACACACACACACACAGACACACTCACACACACGCTCAAACACACACACACAGACACACTCACACACACACACACAAACACACACACACAGACACACACACACACACACACACACACACGCTCAAACACACACACACAGACACACTCACACACACACACAAACACACACACACAGACACACACACGCTCAAACACACACACACACACAAACACACACACACACACACACACGCTCAAACACACACACACACACACACTCACACACACACACAAACACACAGACACACACACGCTCAAACACACACACACAAACACACACACACACACACACTCACACACAAAGACAGACAGACAGACACACACACACACACACACACAGACAGACAGACACACTCACTCACACACACACACACACACTCACTCACTCACTCACTCACACACACAGACACAAACACACACACACACAGACAGACACACACACACACTCACACACACAGCCATTGTTTTGAGCTCTAGATGAGCGTTTGCTTTAGTTGCATCAAGACAAAATCCCTTAATTATAATCACGTTTTTCCTACATATAGAGAAAAGAGCATCTGATGTAACATAAAACACCCAAAAAATTCACAATGCATTCACAAACTATTCATAATTGCAGGGGAAAGCTGATCAGTTCATTGTTCATTCATGTGAACAGCAGAGAGAAACCAGAGACAAGTCATCTCCATCAACATCTGTTTGTCTGATCACTCAGATGCACTCGGTGAGTAGAGATGCTAATCTAATGCTTTCTGTTTGTTCGTGTTTTCAGGGGGGAAAATTTTGAAAGAAAATGTCCAGAATGGACCTATAAGAAGTCCTGCTCTCTGAACTAAATCGACACTAAAGCGCACGAAAGCCAAGACTGGAAAACATGCTGTTCTCTACGGAAAATAAAACCCTGAATCTGCTTTTAAAGCATCTGAACAAAGATTCAGCAACACAACAGCCGTTCAGTTTGTCTTTCTTCTGTATATACAGCATCCACATTCATCATTTCCCAGCTTTTCACTCGTCAAGGAAATACATCTCCTGATCAGAAGGAAAATCTCCAAAGATTGTCAAGAATGCATTTCAATTCATGACAAACCTTCAAAATCTGACAACAGCATCATCCTAAATACCCTGTATTTTACACATGCAACCTGAAGAATA
This sequence comes from Carassius gibelio, assembly GCF_023724105.1. Lineage (NCBI taxonomy): Eukaryota > Metazoa > Chordata > Actinopteri > Cypriniformes > Cyprinidae > Carassius > Carassius gibelio. The sequence continues at coordinate 1,769,024 of NC_068383.1, forward strand.
AAAACAGTCAGTGACTTTAATAAAAGGTCTTTTAACTGACAGACCTTTGAGTGTTGCAATTTCTCACATTTCTCCTCAAATGCTATTTCCAGTGTTCCTGTGTTCCTGTGTGTGTGTGTGTGTGTGTGTGTGTGTGTGTGTGTGTGTGTGTGTGTGTGTGTGTGTGTGTGTGTGTGTGTGTGTGTGTGTGTGTGTGTGTGTTGTACCGTAGCTTTGTCATACAGCGCGTGATGGTCCAGCAGTTTTCCTCGCTCCAATCTGGCGAATCGTCTCAGGTCTCTTTCAAACAGCTGGAGAAAGAATACAGATTAATCAGATCAGTTTATTAATATCATGGTTTTTCCATGTTCTTTGCTTTTTCTATCATGCTTTTTATGGCACCTAAACAAGTTATTGCACACAAAAAAATTATTTGTTCACAAATCAGCATATTAATAAATTACATTTTAATAAGTACAGTTTAACAGTTTTATAAAATTTGGTGAGCATGAGAATAAAACTGTGCACAAACATAATAATAATAATAATACCATTTTAATATTATAATTTTATTTAAAAAAACGCTTTACACAAATAATTATTATATTTTTTATTCGTAATTAAAAATGATATATTTAAAAAATAATATAATTTATTTCCAAATTTTGAAATGAAATATACTTAATGTGTAAAAAAATCTAAATTAACTCATATAAATCTGGTTATTTTGTATTTAAAACCCATTCAATTTATTAAGACTATTACAGGAATCTGAACTGTTTCATTTATGGTTAACACAAAAATGCATCATTTTTTATCTATTCATGTTAAAAGAGTTTGCAATATATATATATATATATATATATATATATATATATATATATATATATATATATACAGTATTTGTGTGTGTGCATGTACGTTTAATTTTAATAACACCCTTTTTAAGATCTCAAATGTTTTATGCAAAGCACAATGAGATTAAATTCAGCACAAGAATGTTGATATTGATCCAGGAACCTGTGCTATTTGTGTAAATCACATTGTGCATTATAATATCAGACTGTCTGATCAGCTACAGATGATATTACCAGAGCGCTCGTCCACAAACAGAATAATCTAAAGAACAAAGCCATTGAACGAGTTTGTTCTTTCTTGTTTAGATATTTCCCCTCGAGCAAATAAAGCAGTAAAGTGAGATTTAAAGTGATCCTGAACACACTACTGTACACTGATGCTGTTGTTTATGGCGTTAAGCATCATGAATCTCTTTAGAGACTCTTATCGTGGCCGGCAGACCTTTTTAAACGCTGCTCCATTACGCTCTTCAAACATACAGTGGTTTTAATGTTTTCTGTCATTATCTAAAGCTCCTCTAGGTCACGGTTGCTCGGGCTGGAAATAAACACCATGAAGAGAGAACGCATTCATGAATAAATGCATGAATTCATTTTAAAGTACTCCCAACTTGTAATGAGATGCACATAATGACATGATTTATTAATAATGATAAGCCTCAGAAACAAACTTCCTCAAACGACTGCAGAGATCTGTGGGTGCTCAAAGCATCATGGGATAGCGAGGCCCGGAATGTAATTAAAGCAGCTCAGGCTCAAGGTCAAAGGTCATCTATAAACAGCTGGAGTCAAACTCTATCTGTCTCTGACGGCCCTAAAGACTTTCCTCTGTGCTTGTGGGACGGAAACACAATAGATGGAGACTGTATGCACGCTATCTAGGCCTTCGTTAAGATTTACATGAAATGCACAAAAAATGTGGATTACACAGTTTTAAAAATAAACTAATAAGCTTAATGTGATGCATATTTCTCAGTCAAACACTGTAAATATATATATATTTATATTTAAATATATTATATATTTATTATCTGATCGATAAGTATATAATGTGGTTTTCCATTATTATTTTACAAATAACTTATATCAGTGGTTTTCAACCACTGAGTTCGCAAAACCATTTGAACCAGTTTGGGGATCTCAAATCATTTGAGTCAGTTCAGGAGTTGTGAGCGTGAATCATTTGAATCAGTTCGGGAGTTCGAAGTGGGATCGCGAATCATTTGAGTCAGTTTGGGGATCGCGAATCATTTGAATCAGTTCGGGAGTTCCGAGCGGGTTAGCGAATCATTTGAGTCAGTTTGGTGATCGCGAATCTTTTGTGTCAGTTTGGGAGTTCGTAGCGGGTTCGCGAATCATTGGAATCAGTTAGAGAGTTCGGATCAGTTTCGCGGATCATTTGAATCAGTTCGAGAGTTTAGATCGGGTTCGCGAATCATTTGAGTCAGTTTGGGGATCGCGAATCTTTTGTGTCAGTTTGGGAGTTCGTAGTGTTCGTAGGGTTTGCGAATCATTTGAATCAGTTCGAGAGTTTGGATCTGGTTCGCGGATCATCTGAATCAGTTCGAGAGTTCGGATCGGGTTCGTGAATCATTTGAGTCAGTTTGGGAGTTCGTAGCGGGTTCGCGAATCATTTGAATCAGTTCGAGAGTTTGGATCGGGTTTGCGAATCATTTGAATCAGTTCGAGAGTTCGGATCGGGTTCGCGGATCATTTGAATCAGTTCGGGAGTTCGAAGCGGGTTCGCGAATCATTTGAGTCAGTTTGGGGTTCGCGATTCATAGCTGTATATGGATAGGCAGTGAGTCGTTCGCTGAGGAAAGTGAGTCGTTCGCTGAGGAAAGTGAGTCATTCGCTGAGGAAAGTGAGTCGGTTAGCTGCGTGAGGAAAGTGAGTCGTTCGCTGTGTGAGTCGTTCACTGAGGAAAGTGAGTTCGCTGAGGAAAGTGAGTTCGCTGAGGAAAGTGAGTCGGTTCGCTGCGTGAGTCGTTCGCTGCGTGAGGAAAGTGAGTCGTTCGCTGAGGAAAGTGAGTCGTTCGCGTGAGGAAAGTGAGTCGTTCGCTGAGGAAAGTGAGCCGTTCGCGTGAGGAAAGTGAGTCGGTTCGCTGCGTGATGTGGGTGTGTATACTGATGCACCTCTGGCCTGTCAGTGGTAAACTCAGTGGCTACTGGCAACTGTACGGTTAATTACTGCAACAAATCAGTAGCCTTATTTTTGGACCGGACTGCACGCCATAATTTTTAACTAATTTAGTAGCTAGTTCTAATTACGTTTTCCACGCGTGTTTAGGTGTGATATGTGAACTCTTATTTTTTGTTTTAATTATGTGCCTTTTAACAGTATCAAGTATATTCAAAAACTAAACAAATCGTGCTTAAAAAGTGCACACATCTAGGCTAATGTAAAGTTACATGATGATGTCATACTAGTGCGCGTGTGCATTTTGAGTGCGTTCTTTCACTGCATTATTCGGTGTATTCAAATGCATTTATGAATGCATGTGAATGATGACAATATTCAAGAAAATGTATATATTTATATCATTTTATGTAGTTAATCAATATCACACGAAGAGAGCCACTGCAGTTTTTCTCCAAAAATCATCATGATTAAAATGTGATATTAAGTTACTACAAACAATAATTTTTTTGCAGTGGTCCACGCAAACATGTGTTTGGTTGTGTTGGCCACGAGTTGAAAAAGGTTGGGAACCACTGACTTATATAATCACTTATATCCACTTACATAAGTCATTAACAAATTCATAAATAAATAAGGTAACCAGCTTACTATATACATATATAATAATGATTATTTTATATAAAATGAAATATCTAATAATACACTATGCATTTTTTTTTTTTTTTTTGCAGAAATCGCCATTCATGATTGGGTGACAAATATGCATCTCAATAATTTTAGCAACTTGTTAATGTAAAAACCGTGGAATCAATATGAATGTATATTTGATATGCAGTTCAAATCTAAAAATCTTTATCTAAAACTATTTTTTGAGCATTTTTTGAAAGGTGCCTGGACACAAAGTGCTTGATTTTTGTTCGATCTCGTCCTAGAACTGACTGTGTTTTTTTCCTCCAATCAGATGTGTGATGTCGTACCATGGACCCGGTCCATCCCAGCAGAGCGTAAGCATAACGCTCCAGCGGAGGAGCCACCAGATCCACCCTCACCGCTCTCCAGTCACGCCCCGTCTCCTGCTCGCCCTTCAGCTTCACGATCAGGAAACACTTGCTGAAATGATCCATGGCCTCGAAGCGGTGAGTCGGCAGCTGCCGCAGGTCAAAGGTCGACTCCTGGAGGTCTGAGTACAGCAGGATGCTCTGAGCGGGAAAACATCCAAACATCTATTTTCAAATGTATTTATTTTGTTTTCAGAATACAAGCATATGTGGGTTGTATATATTGATATATAAATATATATATTATAACAATTCTTACAGTCTTCCTGCATTCATTTTCCATGCATGACATTTATTTTTATAGTTTTTTTATTTTGCAATGTGTCTTCGTTTTTTTTTTCCTCTCACACTCCATCCTCGCACCAAAACTAAATGAAAAGCAATGCATGTGGTGGTTTACGGTTCCAGTGGACCGTCCTGATTTGGAGTCTGACAGAAGGAAGTCTTTATTTGCAGACGCAGCAGAGCGCCGGCTCTAAATAAACTCAGCAAAGCCGTGGTATTGAATCAGTCATTGTGAAGTGAAGCTAATAGAGCAGACCTCAATCGCTTCTCACTCCGTTAAAGGATATAGAGAACCTGAAATACAATTCCTGTTAAATTATCAAACTGGATCCCGGAGCAGCGGGACGTCTTTCTCCATCTGTGCTAAACGGTTCCACTCCACAAGAAATGAAATCAATTTTATTCTATTCTATCCTTCTCTATACAGTCACAATAAATTAAGAGCGGCGTAGCTTTAAGAGAGAAAGAGAGAGAGAGAGAATCATTTAGATAATACTTTTTATTAATAAAATTTTGACATCTTAATGTATCACTTTATTATTTTAAATTATTTTGTTTTTAATATATTTCATTATTTTATTATTTAATATTATTTATTACTTTTTTCAATTATATAATTTATGTTCTGTTTTCAGTTGTAAAGTTTAAATCATTTATATTTATATTTTTAATACTTGTCTTTATTTTTATTTTTAGATTTGTAATTGCTATTTTCGTATAAGTTACATACTATTGTAGTAACTAATATTTTGAATATTAATTTTTATTTAGTTTTTAGATTTGTATTTGTCATTTTATTTAGTTATTAATAATTGATTGTTTTAGCATTTATTACTTTAATTTTTTATAATTTAAATATTTTAACCATTTAGTTATACATTTTCAAAATTTTGTTCTCATTTTAATTTTACTTTAGATTTGTTATTTTAGTATCATTGAGACTATTGTATTTATTAATATTTTCACTTGTTTTTTTATCATTCATTTTATTATTAGTTTGTTATATTTTCTAATTATTTAGTTCTATATATTTTGTATTTTTATATTTTGTGTTTTCATTTTAATTTTAGATTGCTCTTTTAGCAATTTTGTTGTGTTTTTGTAATTTTTACGAGTTTAATGGCTTTTTTTATTTAACAGATTAGTTATATAATTAGCTTTAGTAAGTAAATTAAATTAAATTAAATTAAAATGAGAAATCTTGATCAAGTAGTTAAAAATGAGAAACTACCAAGTAGTTAAGTTTTTATCTTATTTAAAAATAAAAAATAAAATAAGTATTTTCTTTATGGTTTTAGTTTTAGTTAACTATAACGAGCTTCAGTGGAAGTAAACAAGAGTTAAACAGAAACAGAATAACGACAGAATCATCCTTTTTTGGTGAACTGTCCCTTTAAAGCAAAATAAAAAACAAAAACTAATAAACAAAAAATGCATAAATAACAACAACAAAACTAATAGAAATGACAAGAGCACATTAAATGATTACACAAACTGAAATTAAAATCTAAATATATAATAGAACATAAATAACAATAGAACATATGGAGAAATGCACAACACTCAGAAGATCTAATTTTAATTAATACAAATTTAATTGTAATTTGAGGTATCTTATGCTTACTGATGCTGAATTTATTCGATCAGAAATCAAATTAAAATTGTGAAATACTATTACAATTTAAAATAATAGTTTTAATTTACTTTATGACTTAAGATTAATGATATTTTATATTAAAGTGTAATTTATTTCTGTGATGCTCCGCTGTATTTTCAGCATCATTCCTCCAGTCTTCAGTGTCACATGATCTTCAGAAATCAGAATAATTTGATGATTTTAAAAACTGTGTTCTATTTGAAGTATTTTTCGGAAAAATAATAAAAAGAATCATTCTTAATAACTGACACTGAAGACTGGAGTAAATTCAGCTTTGATCACAGAAATAAATTATACTTTACATAAACAATAGATATTTCGAATAATAATAATATTTAAAAAAAAATTAAATTTTTTATCAAATAAACAAAGCATTGGTCAGCAGAAAAAAATCCATTTGTGTGCAATGGAAGATGACTTTGCAACACTTCACATTTATCAGCGAATGTGAGGATGAAGCTGCACCGTATGAATCTAAAGCATGACAAAGAATGAATTTAGATGCAAACACTTACAGAAGCATTCACACCAATGGTGATTTACACCAATTACGTTTTCTATTTATGCATGCTTAAATTAGATTAGCATTTATGCATTAATTAGACATTGCAATCCAGAGCAACGACAGAGTAACATAAGCAATTCATCACAGAGCTAACAATATGTATTGCACAGATGAGTCTCGAATAGAACAGGCTTTGTCAAGGTTTTCTCAAGCCTTGCAGCTGCGATGCAATGAGCTGAATTCATGCACAGTTACAAAAAACACAATGCAATACCTGATACTTACATTGAAGACCTTTTCCATGCTAGCACATATAATAATGCATTTATCAGATTGAAGTCAACATCAAATTAACAATCTATTCTTTTGTTTTTGTGAATGAGTCAACACTGCAAAATGTTTGTCTTCACAATCCAACAAATTCCTAACAGATAACGGTTTCACTCTGAAATATGTCACATTAGAGGGATGCAAATATGTTTCCATGTTGACTTCAGAGATAAAAATAATTTTTTTATTAAAAATAATCCATGCAAAGGTGACAGCTACAGGATCAGCTATATTTTTATAATCAAAACAGCGCAGCCAGGCGTGCTTGTGTTTGCAAACGCTATCTGATGCTTCAGCAGTTTTATGCATTTGATGTTTTTTTCGGTCTCTTTTATAAAAAGCTGATGCAGAGGACAACAGAAAGTGTGTCAACATGACGACGGCTGATGTAATGTCACATTGGCAGCGAGCAGGAGTCGGAGACTGCAAACCCACTGCCCCGAGAGTAAAGATTAGCTTGTGTTTGCCTTTGATTCACCAGCTTCTGCTGCGACTGTTTAACCAGAGATTGCTTAAATTGCTGAGAAGCGGTATCACAGCATGCATAGTGCGAATAATTCCTGGAGGAAATTATGCATGACTGACTTCACGTCTGCACGCTATTTGACAAATGCATTTGACAGGACACAAATAACGCACTGGAATGCAACTATTTAAGGCCAGAAATAATCAAGTATTGCAAATGTTTGGTTAACACTTTGCAAATGTGTGCTCTCATTGTACATGCAAAATATAAAATGTACAAAGCAATGCAAGTGAGCATGGTATACAAATGCATTAAGATGCATATTAAAAATGTTGCATCATTACACAAAATTATATTAGTAATTTATTAGAAATTATATTCCATTTTGAATCAATATCTAGGAAGTATTTCAGGTTTATTATAGTTAACTAAAAAATTTTAAATAAAAATGTAAAAATGTAGTTTTTATAACTATAAAATCTTTTTTAATTTCTCATTTAAATTTAGTTAAATTTGATGAAAAACTATATAAACATTTATATATATATATATATATATATATATATATATATATATATATATATATATATATATATATATATATTTTAATATATACAAATATAAATATAAAAACAAATATAAAAAAACTACTAAAAATTACAAAAACACAAAAAAAACTATACTTAAACTTTACAATTATAACAAAAGTGTACAATGTAAAAAAGAAAAACTAATGCCAAATATAAATAAAAACAATACAAATACAATACAAAAATATATGTTTTAGTCCAGATTAAAATGTAAAATGGTTAAGTGTAATCAAACAGATAAAAAAAAAAAAACAATCAGAGCATTTTCAATAAATATGGAGAGAATATTTGAGTCCAGATTAAAATGCAGTAAATGTGTGAGCATATGAGTATTTTTGGGAACGAGTGGTTCTCGAGTCCCTGTAATGAAGTGAGTTCAGTGAGTTACACACAGTGAAATATAACGGGTCTCTCTGTGCTGCTTGTCTGACAGATGAAGACCCAGGGCTAAAGGTTCGATCCGCAGGGGATGAAGAAGCAGTGACCCAACACTTCTTCAGATTGATTGAGGCGTTGGTGCAATGGGTCTGCAGAGACTTCAGAGCCACACACACAAAACCATTGATTATATCACACTTTACAATCCACCCCGACAACCAGCGGCTGTTTTAATGTTAACCACAGGGGTCAGAAGAAATATATACATTCAGAGACTGACCAAAAAACGATGCATGCGTCTTTTAACAAGGACACTTCTTATCCTTTCAGATGTATTTTACGGCTCGCTCTCTCCGCAGGCTGGATGAATAAAACACCACGATGTGATGCCAAGAGCCTCGAGGGACGACATCGAGCATGACAAGGTTACACAACTTAAAATCGACCTTCTTTACTGCCATTTAATCACCAGCTGTCTCTCTCCCCCTGGAGGCACGGAGGACGGACACGGGATATTATCTCTCTTGCAACCCTCAGAAAACTTGAGGTCTGAGTTAAGCTTCTTTTCAGTGTCCCCTGAACCCCCAGGAGGCCTAAAAATCACCAAGTTTTTTTACATTTCCAAAATCAAAAACACAGTAAAAATTCTGAAATATTATTACAATTTAAAACAGCGGTTTCCCGCGTGAATATCTGTTAAACTCTAATTTATTTCTGTGATGCACAGCTGAATTTTTTCAGCATCATTCCTCCAGTCTTCAGTGTCACATGATCTTCAGAAATCAGAATAATGTGCAGATCTTTCTGATCTCAGATCGATTGTTTTACTGTCTTTTATTTGAGCTGTTAAAGAGCCTCATTTCTGACGATTGTTTCTCTCAAGATCAGATGTGAATTCTATCTAACACACAAGCTGATAACAAAATAAGAGGACGGAAAGCAAGCAGTACAAAGCGAAAGAGGAAGGAGGCAGGCACTAGGTTAT
>NC_068383.1:1783255-1800755 GCF_023724105.1 Carassius gibelio
AAAAAGTTTAGTTAACAGCTATTTTGAGCTGAATGAAGCTGACATATAAAACCACCGCAGTAAGAGAAAACGCTGATTTTTTACAGCCTTGGTCTCCCTTATATATGGATATGATGAGATATATTACATATGACGTATTTAAATGGTTCAGATGGTGCCACATTCACACCAAGGACCATCTGAAGCCATAAAAGCCGAACACTGTGTCTCCAGCTCTCTTCTTCCTCTTCTGATGGAGATCTGTCAAATGCAAAGCCGAAAGCGGATGTATTAGACCGAACAAACGAATCCTGGATCAGCCAGAAGCAGCGTTTGATCCAGCCGCTGCCTTCAAGTCCTCCTGGGAAGATTCTTCTTACAAAAAGAGTCATTTTGATACGACAACGATTTTAACAGAAATAATGTATGTGTTGGGTACTTTTCAGTGGCATTGTAGTATCAAGCAGAGATGGGACCAAGTCACACATGTGCAAGTCTCAAGTAAGTCTCAAGTCTTAACCTTCAAGTCTCAAGTAAGTCCCAAGTATTTTTTTCTTGGGCAAGTCAAGTCAAGTCAAGTCACAAGCTATGTCAAGTCAAGTCCAAGTCAAGTCACCTTAATATTGTTATTTTACCTGCAGAATCTGATCTTAATAAAGTTAAAAAACAAGATATAAGTAACTGTCAGTAAATTAAAATAATTTGGATTTGCATTGTAAATACTCATGTTCAGTAAAATACATCATGGAATCAAACAAAATTGTAACTTCCTAAAATTATTTATTTTTCACTTCTGCCAACAGTGTTTGAAATGTTTTACATTTTCAACATTGAGTCCATAAAACTAAACATCCAACAGACTCCTCTCTGAACCTCTCTCTCTCTCTCTCTCTCTCTCTCAAACACAGTTTACATACAACATTAAACTGTTACATTTCTCCTCTCTCTCTCTCTCTCTCTCTCTCAAACACAGTTTACATACAACATTAAACTGTTACATTTCTCCTCTCTCTCTCTCTCTCTCTCTCTCTCTCTCTCTCTCTCTCTCTCTCTCTCTCACACACACACTCTCTCTCTCAGAGTATAGAATATAAATATGACATATTTTCAGTTGTTTCATACTTTTTTGTTATGTACAGTACAGACCAAAAGTTTGTACACACCTTCTCATTCAAAGAGTTTTCTTTATTTTCATGACTATGAAAATTGTAGATTCACACTGAAGGCATCAAAACTATGAATTAACACATGTGGAATTATATACATAACAAAGTGTGAAACAACCGAAAATATGTAATATTCTAGGTTCTTCAAAGTAGCCACCTTTTGCTTTGATTACTGCTTTGCACACTCTTGGCATTCTCTTGATGAGCTTCAAGAGGTAGTCACCTGAAATGGTCTTCAACAGTCTTGAAGGAGTTCCCCGAGAGATGCTTAGCACTTGTTGGCCCTTTTGCCTTCTGTCTGCGGTTCAGCTCACCCCTAAACCATCTGGATTGGGTTCAGGTCCGGTGACTGTGGAGGCCAGGTCATCTGGAGCAGCACCCCATCACTCTCCTTCCTGGTCAAATAGCCCTTGATGCCTTCAGTGTGACTCTACAATCTTCATAGTCATGAAAATAAAGAAAACTCTTTGAATGAGAAGGTGTGTCCAAACTTTTGGTCTGTACTGTACATAACAAAAAAGTATGAAACAACTGAAAATATGTCATATTTATATTCTGTACTGTGTGTGTATATATATATATATATATATATATATATATATATATATATATATATATATATATATATATATATATATATATATATATATATATATATATGTATGTAATATGCACTTGTCATGATTGGGTAATCGCGGCAGCTACATTTGTTTTTCTGATTAATTGTTTTGCTCTATGAGAAAGACAAGGTAACAAAATATTCGGGGCTTATGCCCCCTTAGCCCAACCCTAGCGCCGCCCCTTTTGACGGCCTGCTAGCGGATCATTAGGGGCCGTTCACATCACGTCTTCTGTGCGCGCAAGTTCCTTATTTCCAATGTAGGCGCGCGGTATGCGCGCTTATAATGGAAGCAACGCGCTCAACATCTAAACTTTTCAGAATGCCGCAAGCGCACCGCAGGTCATGTGACAATAACTAACCAATCAGCTTCATCCTTTCTCGTATCAACGTTGAAAGCTCAGCTAAGATGAAGGAACAGCTGTTCATAGCTGTATATGGATTGCCATTTTGAAATGAATTTAGTAGCAGAGCTACTGCGAGCGATTTTTAGTGCTGCAAATCCATTTATCCTTTGCTGAAATTTCCGCGTTTTCATTGAGAGAGAGTGTGTCATGGATGCTTAGCAACGACAGACGCCCCAGGAGCACTTCTGCCCGAGCGCTTTGGAAAGAAGTAGAAAGCGGCGCGACTAGCGTTTTCCACGCGTTTTTAGGCGCGAACTATTGAAGACAAAAGCGATGACCCTCTGTACCTCTCAGGCTGACATGTTGATGTGATGTGATATCTGATTTAAGTGGGCGTGGTGTGTGTAAGGTAGAGAGGGCATGACTGATGATAGTGTCCTGATCCAGTCACGACGCTATTCTCAGCCTGCGCTCCAGCTGAGTAATCAACTTTATTTTAAAAAATAATTTATATATTTTATATTCAAAATGAACACATGATGTGATTAACACTCAAGTCATTCAAGTCATCGTGTCTCAAGTCAAGTCAAGTCCCGAGTCTTTAACTTCCAAGTCCGAGTCAAGTCTCAAGTCCTAAAAATAGCGACTCGAGTCGACTCGAGTCCAAGTCACCAAGTCACAAGTCCCCATGTCTGGTATCAAGAGAATACTTTTATTATTTGTATTATTAACCGTTCATTTGTATTAGTTAGATTTTTATATATAGCCAGTTTTAATTGTAATTTTAGATTTTTTTTTGTCATATTTTGTTGTCGTTTTAAAAAAACAATTATTTCAGTTTTATAGTTATTTTAATACTTTTGAACTAAATGAGAATTAGTAATACTGCCTTGTCAACTAGCTAAAATAAATAAAATTTATGTTTTTATATTTTATTTTATGTCACTTAATGTTAATATTAAGGTAAAATGTTAAGTTTTTAGTTTTTAGCTAACTATATATAAAAAAACTATAATATATATATATATATATATATATATATATATATATATATATAATTTATTTATTAATTAATTTATTTATTATTATTATTATTATTATTTATTTATTTATTACTATTGTTTATATACTATAATAGTATTTATCAATATTTAATTAGCATGCATTTTAGATTTTTTGTTATCACCATAATTTTAGTTTAGGTTTTGGTACTTTTGTTATATGCTTTTAGTCACGGTTATATTTTGTTAATTGACTTTGTGAGTTTGTTCTCCCTCATGTTTTGATTAGTTAATTATGTTCACCTGTGTTCTGTTTATCTGGTCATTAGTCCCTTGTTCCAGTTATTATAAGTAATCTCCGTTTTGTTCCTTATGTTGTTCGTTATTGTTTATTAATACATGTTGTTGGTTTGCATTCCTCCTGAATTCCCTGTATGTTTCCTGCGGATTACTATTAAAGACTGTATTTTTTTTTTTTTTTTTTTTTTTTTGAAAAAACCAAGTTTTAATGGTTTTAGTTAACAACAACACTGGTCACACTTGACTATATGACTATATGAGTCTTGAAGGCAGCATTAGTCTGTTGAGTTATAGCTGATGGCAACTGAGTGAAACTGAGTGAAAAGAGAAGCTATTGCGGTTCATTTTAGAGGAGCTTATTGAGAGGGTGGTCAGTGTGACCGTGTTCATTTAGAACTCAACAAGCATTGCTAATGTGCTAAAGTTCAGTGCTAGTGTGTGGGAGTTCAGCCTATCACAGAGCTGCATTAGCAGTCACTTCTAAATGCAATCACATGCATATATAAACTCAGTGCTAAACAGACAATATTAGCTTTAAAAGGCATGCTAATGCTGGAGTCCATTCAGTCTGTTAGGACACAGTGAAGTGCATAAGGTCACATTATATTTAAATAATTTGAATGGCTAAATGCCTTTGCATGCATTTTGCATCTGCTTTCAATAAATAAACATTCTGTCATTTTACTCACTGTCTTGTTATTCAAACCTCAAATGAGATGTTTATGCAACACATTAAAATAAAAACCGACTAAAAAAGTCATTCTCTGTTAGGAACAGAGTGAAGTTTAGACATTATTTACTAAAAAAAAACGTCCATTATGCAACAGCTTTCAAATCTAATTTGAACTTGGATACACAATTTTTTTTTTGCCAAGTTTGACATCAAATATTGATTTACTGCATAAACCACATATCAACACCATTGTAATCTCCCGCATAGCCAGTGAATAATAAGTAATATCCTAATGTTTAATTTTGGGTGAACTCATATTATACGGTTAACTATAATAATGCACTAATACATACTGTAAGTGCAAATCCACACGGCTGATCTAGTGATGCACACCCATAAAGAAAATCATTTTAGATATTACACGACAGATATTTATTGGCAGTCATAGTGAAATACGCTGGTGTTAGAGACGGCGTTCTGCTTCTCAGACATCACACATCTTTAGAAGAGCTTACACGCTGAAATGCTAAATTAAACCCATCTGACTTCTGTCACTTTCGCAGGATAAAAACACAGAGATGAGACAGAGAAGATCAGACTGAAATAAGAGGAATAACAGCTCTCTAATAGCGCTCTCATTCATCAAATCAGTTATTAGAAGTGTTGGGCAAGTCACCCGCTGTTGTTACCGTTCAATTCAACATTGCAAAATCATTTCTGGTCATATTTCAGAAATTACATGTTTAATGCATTAATGAATAATGGCCTTTTCAAAAGCATAAGATCCACACTAAATATTAGTAATCTGGCTGTTTTTCCTCATCCAAAGTTTGTAAACTGTTTATGGACATTATAAGGAAAATGTAAGGAATAAATTGAATGGAAAACAATATTCCCAACATGGTCTCTAAACAAAAAAAGTTTTGTATTAACAAGGCTTTAAAGTTTAAAAATAACTTTTAAATATAACTTCCATATAGCTTTAACTACGGTGGCCGAGAAAGCTCAACATTCTGCAACTTAAGAAAACGCATGCAAATTGAAAAAACATGAGCAAATGAAGAAAACATCTTCATCAGTTTGACAACACAAGTGTTGCAAATCATCACAACACATGCATTGTGTTGCATACACCATTGTGTATGAAATGTGCTATATAAATAAACTTGCCTTGCCTTTTAGTCTTTAATTTTCATCTCAAGTAAGTGTCTCAAGATTTAAGAATGTTTAGATAGTTTATTTGGAAAACAAATTAAAAAAAAATATATATAAATATTTTTGTATTTATTTTTTTTTAATTATTTTTAATATATATATATATTTATTTATTTATTTATTGCATGCAACATTTAGTACCATGACGTTATGAATTTTATTTTATTTTATTTTACATTTTTAGGATTTAATTAATTAAACCATTTGATCGGGAAACCCAGATCAAATAAAATCCAGTAATAATCCAGACATCAGTAAGTGTATTTCCCTGCAAACAAAAAATACTAACGATATACTTGTTTGTGCATGCAACATTTAATGCCACATGTTTATGCATTCGAGACATTTATAAAGAACGTTTTAAGACCCACAAAAACCCCATGTTAAATATTATCCATTATCTAGGATTGAATCAATTATTCGCTTTTCATCTAGTTTAGGAAACCCTGGTCTAATGCGATGACATCCAGACATTTTCAGGGCCGCTGTACGACTGTCAAAGCATTAATGAATGATTCATGTCGCTTCACCTGCAGTTAAACAAACATCTCTTCAGAAGCGAAGTCTGTCACAGTGTATATCCTGATCCTCTGTTAAAGCAGAAACTAATCGTACACCACACAGAGGCAAATCCAGACATCACTAAAACAGTCACGGCCAACCTGTGAAGGTTCAAATAGCAGATTTCGTCAGAGCTTAGCCTCGACACAGCTGCAGATTTGCATTTTGAGCTGTAAAGTTTTAGAAGGTAAACATGATGTTTTCTCGCTTTCGTAATCCTGTTACACTGATGCTCAGTCACGTTAGTCATCCTGAGATATAGAGAAGTGTCATGTGAAGGAAAACTCATATAGCACCCGTGACGAATAGCTCTATAGTCAAAACCTCGCTCAATTACAGCCTCCATCAATGTCAGAAGTCAGCTCCTGATGAATGCCACGCTGACACACAGAGCAGTTTCACCAGGGCTCATAATCTGCCCTTTTATTTCTTTATGCATGCTTATTTTTTTACAGATGCACCTGGTCTGACATGGTTTGATATCTATCATTAATCGTTTTCATCTGCTCAGCACTGCATCGTTCACATCTATCCATGCATTTCTATTCATTTCAGCAATTACAAATCACAATCACACAGCTAACATCCAGATTTACACACACAGAGGAGTAATCACAACATGAACATCATCTAATGGAGATGCTAAAACTAGATCTATCTTACTATATATACATATATATATATATATATATATATATATATCAGATGAAAAAGCCTCTAAGTAGCGTCTGAAATTTTCTCTTAAAAATTTAGATTTTTATCAGGGTTCAGTCATTTTACTTTAAAGGCAATGTATAGGTCACTTTCTATGTCATGAATGTAAAATTGTGTATAATTGTCATATTTTCTGTTTATAAAAAGTTTGAAAATTTTCAGTCATGCACACATCGAAAAAAATAAATACAGTAGAATTTAATTTACCATCACATGTCAGTGGATAGTTATATATATAAACAGATTTACTTATTATTAATTTATTCATACAATAATTAATTAATATAATGTATATATGGATGATTTATATGCAACATATGAATCACATATATATATATATATATATATATATATATATATATATATATATATATAAACTTTAAAATTTAATGAACTAAGAGTATGTTCAATATTTATTTATGCATACATCAAATAAATACAGTATATTAAAGAGTGAATAAAGCATGTATTTATATATTGCTATGCAATGTAAATTAAAAAAAAGATTATTTATTTATTTTGTTAATTTATTATTTATCTTTAAAGATGTACACATATATTTTAGATATTTAAATAGATTATATATATATATTTAAATAGATTATTTATTTATTTTGGTAATTTATTATTTATCTTTAAAGATGTACATATATAACTTATATTTTTTAATTGATTTTATATATATATATATATATGCTATACAGTAGGTGGTTAATAGGCAGTTGCTAAGGTGTTCTGTGCAGTTGCTAAGCAGTTGATACAGCATGACACATCGAAAGAGAGCCAGACTCAGTGTAAGTCTGAGGGATTTCTGGGATATTTCATTATCTGCTTGAAGTCTGATCAGTAAGAAAAAGATAAAAGGTTACAGTCAGAACAGACTGGAGGTCTGCGGTGAGTCTGCTTGCTCCACGAGGAGCCAGAGACAGACATCGCACTCTTAGTGTTGAGAGAAGCCTGAGGCAAGTTAGCACGCTAGCAGTATGTTAGCTCACACAATAAATCAAACACATTTGAGTTTGTGACTCTGTGGTGAAGCCGGTAAAACATCACCAGCTGACAGATTAAAGCCATCAGACTTCATTAACACTGAAGTCACGTTAAGATACTATAAAACACTCGCATCTTCAGAAAGACTTGTTTTCATCTGCGCTGAATCTGTCATCTGTTGAGTAGGAGACGTGTGTTTGTGACATCTGTTCAGCCCGAGCTAATAATATCTCTGAGCTAAAACACATCAACACCATTTACAAAGCAAAGGAGATATAAAAAGCCAGTCTGAAATTAAACACTACCGACGAGATAAACTGACGAGGTGCACGTCGATGGCGCTGTCTTCATGTTAACACACTTATCTCAGTCTCAGGAGCATGTTATCTGGGAATAACGGCACTGTATCGCATCAAAACAGACATAAAAGCATCTGCAATTCTGCATCAGAGGTTGAGTACATTATTACTTTCCAAAAATATCAGGCCATGGAAGCACAGCTATTTATGCAACAGAGTAAAATCATCAAAAAGGACATTTCAACTTGTTCTCACACAACACTGTAATAATAATAATAATAATAATAATAATAAATCATAAAATCGTTACGTTTCTGAGACAAAATATACATGTTGAGATACAAACTTGCATTTTTGAGAAATCCAAATTATGATATAAACTTGCATTTCTGATACAGAAAGTCCACATTTTGAGACATAAACTCATTTCTGAGATGAAAAGACATCTCAGATATTATATATTTGAGAACATATGATATATGTGAGAAAAACGTCAAAAATGTGAGATAAAAAAACAACAACTTGTAATTCTAAGGAACAATATTAAGTGCATGAAGAAAGTCCAAATTAAACAATTCTGCGATTAAACGAAATATTCAAGTTGTGATACAAACTTGCATTTTTGTGAAGAAAATTCCAAATTATGATACAGTATAAACAAATGATTCACGCTCCGAACTTCCAAACTGACTCAAATGATTCATGAAACCGCCTTATACTCCCGAACTGATTCAAATGATTCGCGAACCTGCTCCGAACTCCCGAACTGATTCAAATGATTCGCGATCCCCAAACTGACTCAAATGATTCGCGAAACCGCTACGAACTCCCGAACTGACTCAAATGATTCGCGACCAAGCTACGAACTCCCGAACTATTTCAAATGATTCGCGATCCCCAAACTGACTCAAATGATTCGCGAACCCAGTTTGAACTCCAGAACTGACTCAAATGATTCGCGAAACCGCTACGAACTCCCGAACTGATTCAAATGATTCGCGATCCCCAAACTGACTCAAATGATTCGCGGACCCGCTCCGAAATCCCGAACTGACTCAAATGATTCGCGAACCCGCTCCGAACTCCCGAAATGATTCAAATGATTCGCGATCCCCAAACTGACTCAAATGATTCGCGGACCCGCTCCGAAATCCCGAACTGACTCAAATGATTCGCGATCCCGCTCCGAACACACAAGAACTCTTTGACAACAGCTGCTGTGCTTCAGAAGCTCTTGCAGCAGCTCAACACTGGTTTTCTCTGAGGTGGTCGGATCACATCAGATTGTGGTTAATCTTGTAGATCATGACTTATATCTACTCTTTCTCTCGCTGCAGTTTGGTAATATAAAGATTCCTCCTTTGAACTCCCACCTCTTCTGTGGGTTTTATTGTTCTGGGTCTGAATTTGGGCTCCTGGGGTCTCAAAAAAGAAACATTTTCAATCTCCAAGGTGAACGTTATGACAACACCAATGCTGTGCTAGTTACTAAGAAATATGCATTACTGTTAAAAGTAACTTTTTAGTTACTTATTTAAAGAACTTTCTTTGATGTTCCCATTAATGCACTTTTATGCGTTATGGTCTATACAAACACATAGTAAAACAGAAAGTAATTTTTAAACACTATTTTGATTAAGTCAGAACAGCACAAACTGAATATTGTACATCACAAGGATTTCTGAAATAAATTACAAAACACCTGAATAATATATTCAGAATCAAAAATTAAAGTGGCTTCTGCATCATAAAAGCTGTTGTGTTGAGCTCTTAAAAATGTTCCTTTCACAGCTTCAGTATGAAAACTATCAACAATGGCCCACAGAGCGTCTTCGTGTTTACAGAGGTTGGCATCCACCAATCCTACAATGAGTCACTGCTGCAAACAGGTTACGCTGCACTTCAGTCACAATTCATTAATTAAAAAAAAAAATTAACGGACAATGCACCATATATAGTAACGGTAACGGAGTTATTTAAAAAGTAATGCATTACAGTAACGCATTACTGCCCAAGATTGTGCATGATGCAGTACAAAGACAGAGAGCCAGACTCACAAAACCCTTTTCGTGTAAGTCTAAGGGATTTCTGGGATATTTCTTTACCTTAAACACAACCACATTAGATGTGATCTACAAAAAGAACAAACTCCAAGCAATCCAGACTCTTAAAAAGGCACAATCACACACTCCTGAACTGTCATAAACAGGCACAAAGCAGTAATGGTTCACCTGCGGAATCCTCCTGTGATGCTGACGCTGGCTGATGGGATGACACTGGTGACAGCTTCCTCCACTATAATCTTCAGAGCGATGGCCTCTGTCCTGCTCACCGGCTTACTGATGTCCTCATAAAACAAGAACCCTGAGCGGATGAACGAAAGACTGGATGACAAACGCCCACCAACTGTTGCACAAAATCAGCTTTTACATTGACTAAAGGAAACCTGAGTGTGTAAAATCTCACTTAAAGCTTCAGTAGGTAACTTTTGTAAAAATATATTTTTTACATATTTATTAAACCTGTTATTATGTCCTGACAGTAGAATACGAGACAGATAATCTGTGTAAAAATCAAGCTCCTCTGGCTCCTCCCAGTGTCCTATTGCTATTTGCAGGAATAAATCGCTCCCGGTAAGAAACAACCAATCAGAGCTGCGGTCCGTAACTTTGTTTGTGTTCAAAATGTAGAAAAATGAACATAATAAGCGAGTACACCATGAATCCATTTTCCAAACCGTGTTTTTAGCTTGTCCTGAATCACTAGGGTGCACCTATAATAAGTGTTTATATTCGGACTATTTTAGATTGCTTCGGGGATACCGCGGCGGAGTAACCCAGTACCTTTGTGATTCTTCATAGACATAAACAGAGAGAAGTAGTTCCGGCTACGATGTTCTTCCGCAAGATGCAAGCAGTTCTGTTTATTAACCGCTAGAGCGTCAAAAGTTACCTACCGCAGCTTTAATGACCAATAGATCCATCCCCTGAAAAAGTGCATCTCTGTTGTCTCTCACATGTGTTTAGAGCTGTTTGGATCTGTGCAGATTTCTCTCCTGATTCAGAGCAGAACACTTTTTCACTGGAGGGACTGTTATTATGGATTATAGACTTTAAAAATATCTTAATGCGGGATTTGTTTCAGGTTTTGTCTTCTCCAGATGTTCACTGATGGACTGAAGTGCTGTGGATTATTGTGATGTTTTTATCAGTTCTCATTCTGACGGCACCCATTCACTGCAGAGCAAGTGATGCAATGCTACATTTCTCCAAATCTGATGAAGAAACAAACTCATCCTAATCTCAGATGGCTTGAGGGTGAGGATATTTTCTGCAGAGCTATTCCTTTAAAAAACAGCATGGCACAAGTACAAAAAAAAAAGTAAAAAAAAGATACTACTGCCAAAACTTCTTTTTTTTTCTGCCTTCAAGACGAACATTCAGTAGACGTTCCTGGTTTTTATCTTTGCTTTTTTTTTGTATCTGCTTTCTAATATTGTGAACTTCTTCCCTTGTGCCGTTGTCACACATAACCAGCGGTTTCCAGAAATAAAAAACCCATTAATTTTCTCCATAGAGAAATTACTTTTAGTGATAAAGCACTTGAGTGACAGACTTGAGTGCACTTTAAAGTTGCTAAAAGCATCTGCCGAATGCATAAATGCAAATGTAAAACGTGCATCACACAAAATCATGATAGAAGATCCACCAACCAGTCTCTACATTTGAATATATCTGAATGCTTTGCAATAAAGTCAAAATATAGAATCTTATACTTATGATTTAAAAGTTAAAACTATGCAAATCTTTGAAGTTGGTACTATTTTAAAATCACAGAGGACGCATTAATTTAGTCAAAAATACATTAGAAATTGTGAAATATTATTACAATTTAAAACAGAAATATTCTGTGTGAATATCTGTTAGTGTAATTTATTTCTGTGATGCTCCGCTGTATTCTTCAGTGTCACATGATCTTCAGAAAAAGTATTGCTCAAGAAACATTTCTGATTATTATTAATGTTAAAAACAGTCGTGCTGCACAATATTTTTCAAGATTCACAGATGAATATCTATTGATCACTTGATTAATTTAATGCATTCTTGCTGAGGAAAAAATAAAAGTATTAACTTTGTATTAACTTAAGTTTGGTAAACATTTTAACGCATTCTGATGCATGCTGCTATACATAGATAAAGCATTTTATGAGAAAAGCATCATATATTTTTTGTCGTTCTCCTAGTTTTACACTTATAATCATTCTTTACTCAAAACATCAGTTTGAACATCACGAGATGCATCACAAGCACACAGCCAGGAAAATCTCCACAAAAACAAGCCCTTTTCCAACAGGAGAGCCTCTGATCCGCCTCTCATCCGACTGGAAACAGGATTTGCATAATAGTTTGAAGCCAGCGAGTTGTTTGTAGATCAGCAGGTCATAAATGAGCGCCTGAAGACAGCGGTGCAAAATTACGAGGCCTGGCGAATGAGTAACAATCTCTGCCTCGTTAAAATTTACAGTAGATTTCCTAAACAATCTGTAATTAACAACACGGCCCTCAATCATAAATCTACATTAAGTCTCGAGGCCATAAAACAACAGGTCAGATGAGGCAAACGCTTTAAACGCAAACATTAAAATCATATCATAATTCATAAATGAGACGACAGGAACATTCATCAAGTCTATACACAGTGTTTTTACTCAATATACTTAAATGTTAAGTATATTACGTTTTTTTCAGTGCATTTAGATGTTATGCATCTTCAGTCTTAACACTTTATATACTTAAATATAAAAAGTGCAGTAATTATAGAAGTATTGTTTATGATAAATGAACTAAATATCCAGGATGCAGATTGCTGTTTAACTACTTTAAATACGTAAGTGCATAAAAGTGCAATTATAAAAGTACTGTTTAAAATAATGAGAAACGTGATAATAAATAAAAACAAAGTTTTTTTATTTTTTTTATTTTTCATTTCAACTGATGGTTTCAAAAAATACAAAAAGTGAAGAACAAAACGTTTACAATCCTGACTGCGTTTACTGTACATTTATGTTTTTTTGTTTTTTTGTTTACTGTACATATATGTTGCATTATACCAGCATTAAAAAAAATGTCCCAAGAAAACTCTTTTTTTTTTTTTTTGGTCAAAAATCACATTTTGTAACAAAAGAGAGATGAGTAAATAAAGCATTGTGTATTTTGAGCATGCACCATGCTGAAACCATGTTTTTCTTTCATGCATATATATTAATTCACATCTATATGATGTAATATAACGCTCGAAGCGCTTGGGTCCTAGCGTCAGTGTTTACCTGCGGTCTGCATGCGGTTCAGTCTGATGCTGGGGTCATTCAGCACCTGCTCAAACGTCCGCAGTCCTCTACAGAACCAGTTCTCTGCCGTCTTGGGTCCGACCCCGAAGACACTGCTGAACAACTGAGCCACAAACATGAACACACACACACAAACACACACACACACACAGCCAAGCTCTGAAGTCCTGAGAGAGTTACTCTACCTTCATCGTCCGATACCTCTCATCATTCAGTATCTCCTCAACTCTGGAGCACGATCCGTATTCAGAGATCTCCTGTGAAGACGGTCGAGAGAGCTGTTATGAGTAAACACACTGACTGTGAATAATCTGTGCACACACACACAGCGTCTTTGTTAATTGCAGCATAATAAGTCTAAGTCGCTCTGGTGCTGTTGAGAAGATGCTTTATTTACAGGAAGCAGAATCAGTGTATTAATCACAATCATCGCTGTAAATGTGACTTTCCCATCAAACACACTTCACATTAGTCTATAAGAGATTTCAGAGAATCATCGCAAACTCAAACATCTGTGTTTCACAGAAGAAAGTCGACGGCATGAGAGAGAGAGTAACAGAATTATGACTTTAAGATGAACCAGTCGTTCTCATCAAATAAACGGAAAGACTTTAATTTGATGTTTACTGTGATGAGTTTTATAGGGGAAATAAATGATCTTTACAACAATATAGTTTGTGTCCCTGGAGCATTTGTAGAAATGGCCAAAAAAAAAAAAAAAACACATTGTATGGGTTAAAATTACAGATTTTTCTTTTATGACAAAAATCATTAGGATATTAAGTAAAAATCATGTTTCCATGAAGATATTTGGTAAATTTCCTAAATATATCAAAACTTCATTTTTTATTAATAATATGCATTGCTAAGAATTCATTCAGACAACTTTAACGATGATTTTCTCTTTTTTTTTCCAGATTTTTTTTCAAATAGTTGTATCTCAAACAAATATTGTCTTCCGATAAAACCACACATCAATGGAAAGCTTATTTATTCAGCTTTCAGATGAAGCATAAATCTCAATTTCAAAAAATTGACCCTCATGACTGGTTTTGTGCTCCAGGGACACATTTCTTGATTCGCTTTCAGGGTGAATCATGACCCGGACACATTTGAGATTGACCGTTTTTTTCAACTTCTTTTTTGCTCTTTCCTTCCAAACCATGTCTAGCTGCTTCCGTCCTGAGGAAAGCAAACAGCGGCTCTGTGAAGGTCCCGGGACTCGAAGCGCACCTCTATGATGGCCCGGCTGTGTTCTCCGAGGCAGGGCAGATGCTGTGTCTCCTCCAGACGTCTCGGGGCATCAGGGAGACTCTTGAGCACAGACGCCGCCCTCCGGAACGCCAGGCTCGGACCCGGATTCCCACAGAACTCCAGGTTCTCCGCCAGCACCTCCAGCGCATCCTACAGCAGACACTCAATTATTAAAAGCTAATTGTGTTTCATTTTTAAAAATATATATATAAAATAAAAAAATTAAATAGAAAAAAAACAAATACAAATAAATGTAATTAAATAAAAAAAAATTAATACTAAAACTAACTGAACCATTGATTTTTTTATTTATTTAATTAATAAAAATGAACAATGGTGGGACACTGCCTTTGTTTAAAACACTCACAAAACTCCTCTTTTTAACAGATTAAACATACCAGATGATATACTGTATAGCTTTAAAAAACTGTGTTTCGGCTTAAAGATTCGAGCTCAGTTACTGCCTTCAATTGTTTGGTATTAACTTGGCTGTGCTTTCAACATTAAACTGAAATTGTTTCAACATAAGTTTGAACCAATTTCTGATCATATCATTCATATGGTGTACAGTGGCAGTCAAAATAAGCAAAACTAGGTAAACATATATTTTTTACAAGCAGTCAAAATGATTGAAATAATAGTTTAAAAACATTTTAGTGTTTAAAAGAAAAAAAAGTCCCTTTATCTAACCAAGGCTGCAATTATTGGATCATAAATACTGTAAAAAAAAATGTAAAAAAAAAATTATATATATATATATATATATATATATATATATATATATATATATATATATATATATATATATATATATATATATATATATATATATTGTGAAATATTTAAAATAGCTGCTTTCTATCTAAATTTAAGAAAAGATAAAGTGCTATTTATTATAAAATAAAATCAGTAAATAGTTTAGTAGATCTAGAACAGATCAGTGGTTAGATCTTAAATAATAATATCTTTTTTACATACTTTATGCTTTATTTTATGAGGGTGTAAAAAATTTAAAAGATTTCAAATAAATGCTGTTCATCAAAAACTCTAATTAATATATATATATATATATATATATATATATATATATATATATATATATATATATATATATATATATATATATATATATATATATATATATATATATAAACAAAAATTGTAATAGTATCTCTATTTAATGCACATAAAGTAATATTTGATGAATATTAAACAACAATGTAGATGATGAAATATTTACAGTTTCTTTAGAGAGTAGCTAAGTTATATATATATATATATATATATATATATATATATATATATATATATATATATATATATATATATATATATAATTAATCTGCTCAAAAGTACAGTAAAAACTGCAATATTGTGAAATAGTATTACAAGTAATACTTTATTACAGAAACTGGAATAAATGTTTTCTATTTTAATGTATTTTTATTTAATGCATTAATGTATTTATTTATTCCTGTGATGGCAAGGCTGAAGTTTGGAGTAAGGTGTAAAAAAAAAAAAAAAAAAAAACTTTTCAAACATTTAAAACACTGAACAATTTGAAATTTCAGAAAAAAAAATGTAACGATTCTTTTTACCTTTATGGTAACATTTTACATAAACGCTCTCAGATTATATCTGGGTGAGTGCATCATGCGTTTCTAACTTGAACTGAATCAATACATGCAGCCGCTTTGTTTTCATGACATGAATGTGCCCAGACATATTTAAAAACCCTCCTGATGGTAACACACACACACACACACACAGTACTGGTTAATGAGAGCAGTGGGCCAGTATGTGTGTGTGTGTGTGTGTGTGTGTGTGTGTGTGTCTGCTACTATAATGCTGTGATATGATATTGAGTGTATGATGAATGAGTGGGAGTTTCTGTAATAAGACTGTGAGAGATTCTGTATATCTTTGCTGAAGCCACATGTTTAGATCACAAACAAATTGATTTTTTTTTCCCTCCAGTAGACACCAAACTCATATTCTGGGATATCTGAAGGTCAGTATAAGCTTCAGACCAAACACTATATATATAGTTTATATTTGTATTATTTTATTAATTTGTTCAAAACAGCTCACCACAGCAGCATTTACTTGATGAGAAACTTAATGCAAGGATGCATTAAATCGGTCAAATGTGAAACTAAAGGCTTTTAATATTACAAAAGATTTATATTGCAGATAAATGCTGTACTTTTGAACTTTCTGTTCATCAAAGAATCCTGAAAAAATTAAAATTTTCACAGTTTTCACAAAAATGTTGTGCAGCACGACTGTTTGCAACATTGATAATAATCAGAAACGTTTCTCGAGCAGCAAATCACTGAAAGACTGGAGAAATTATGCAGTAAAAAAGCTTTGATCAACTGCGGTTATTGGTTAGATTTTTGCATTGTTGCAAAATATTAATATATTTAGTTATTTATTATTATTATGTTGCTATGTTGAATTTTTTTGTGTGTTGCATGTTTATATATTACATTGTTAAATTGTAGCTAGTTTGTAAATTGTAAACTGTGCAAGCGCACCGCAGACAGTGTGTGTGAATGAATGCTGGCTGATTTAATGTGGAGGGTTTAAGTACACATTAATAAGCATTGGTTGTGTGTTGTTTGCTTTCATCTCTTGTGCTGACAGCAGCCCAGGGAAGGTCTTTCCTGCCTCGCTGAAACAATCTCTCTAATGACAATGTGGGCCGAGCTCTCCTGTCCACACAGACCGTCATTAAAGCGCTGTGTTATCTGATGCAGGATGCGTCTGGTATTTACATCTTACAGCAGCAGATATGAAAGCATCTGGTTTTCCCGTTATTTTCAGAGCCGCTCTACCGTTCTGTGCTCATAATGAAAGTTCCTCTGTGAAGGATGTTCAGTGATATAGTCGGTCGGGCGTCTGTATGTTCTCCATTGATTCAGGAGAGCATTATGGAGTCGTTCTGCACTGGAATTTGAAATGCATTCTGACATAAATTAAGGATTGGTGGTGATGTCAACGCTTTAGAAAATCCTCCCAGAATAAATATG
>NC_068383.1:1805755-1818255 GCF_023724105.1 Carassius gibelio
TGAAACAGATGTCTCTGAAGACACACACACACTCATTTCACTCTCTGTACTCTCTCCCTGTTCATCCTATCTCTCTTTTAGAGCCGTAATAACAGCAGTTTCTATTGAAGCGGTGCATTTTAGCATTTCTACACCTCACACACACATCATACATCATCATTATACATTGAGAAGTGCACTAAATTATTTTCATTAAAAGCTAGAATAACATAAATTAATATAAGATGTAAAACTTACTAACCAAAATAAAAAAAATATATATTTTTAAAATTGCATTGGGGCACTAAAGTTATTAAAACAAAAACTGAAATGAGAAAACAAACACATAAAATTACTAACATTTAAACTAAAATGTAAAGTTTAAGCGCAAAAATTACTGAAACTGAAACTAATAAAAATAATTTACAGTTAAATATTAAAAAGAGTTAAATGAGATAAAGATAAATATAAATACTAAAGAAAACTATAGAAATAAAGAAAATTGGAAATAAATGAATCAAACTTTTTAAATAATTCATATATAGTTAACTGAAAATAAATAAATATAATAATAATATAAAAATCAGATAAAAAACTTTAACATACTGAAGCTAAAAAATAAATATGATGTATATGATATATATTTTTATTAGTTTCAGTTTCAGCAATTTTTGCGCTTAAACTTTAAATTTTAGTTTAAATGTTAGTAATTTTATGTGTTTGTTTTCTCATTTCATTTTTTGTTTTAATAACTTTAGTGCCCCAATGCAATTTTTAAAATATTTTCTTTTATTTTGTTTAGTAAGTTTTATATATATATATATATATATATATATATATATATATATATATAAATTACATAAACTTAAAAAATTTAAATAATTTAAAAAAAAAAAGCTCATTTAAAATATGTTTCTGTAGATCATGGCGCTAGTAAAGTAAGTTGCTTTAAATAAAAACATTTGCCAAATGCTTACATATGTATATATATAAATAACTCAGGTTCACACTTTTACTCACTCAAATCATTATATGACTTGGAATATAGAATAAAGAGTTTTTTGCTTCGTGTTTACAATTTTGCATGCAAATTTCATCACAGAAATAACAGCATACAGATCTGTACTAAATGACGACAGAAGCCTCATTTTTGGCTGAATTATTCCTTTAATGTCGCAGATCAGTTATCGTCTTCTGCATCATTACCTGACTCTGATATTTTGATGAATCACAGCATCTTCATTGAAGCTGCTCGATGCTAAACGCCTCAATCAATGCCGGCCGAAAGTAAACAAGACATTTTCTGGTCTGCAGCACTGAAAGACAAACTCGAGTTCACAGTCATAAGTCCTGCTCTCGGGGACAACTTCTGCTCATCTGTATCCCACTGAGAAGGAGAAGAAAGATTAATGGAGTTTGTGAAACAGGCAGCATATTTCTTTATTTGGGGCAGATATGCTGCGGAAACACCCACGGCGTTGTCTAGGGGTGAAGAATCAGTCTTCAGCGTCAGTCAGCGATGCACTACGAAGCTCAGCGACGCACTGATGCATCTGTTTGGAGCTGTATTGAACATCACTCTGAGGCTGTCAGGCGCATATGAAATGTGCTTCTGCAACCAACACGTGAAATGCAATGCCCTTTCCCATTATTTCCCAAAGCGGCTGTGAAGCTGTAGCATTGCATCACTTGCTCAGCAATGACTCTTCAGCAGTGAATGGTGAAAAAGTGCATCTCCCGTCGTCTTTCACATCAACATCCAGCCACATAATTGTTTAGAGCGGTTTAATCGAGTCTAAATGAGTCTACTCCACCAAACTACTGTTATACTGTGCCATGGTATAACAGTAATACTCACTCTCTCAAGAAAAAAACTCGTAGTCTTGAACGCAAATGGAGAAAAACTAACTTTGAAGTATATCCAGCTATAGACAGGCTCTAAAAACTGCGAGGGCAGAGCATATCCACAAACTCATAGAAAATAATCAAAACAATCCAAGGTTAAATTAACAAATAAGTAACCAGACGCCACCTGATTCAAATATTCCACCAACATTAAATAGTAATGACTTTATGAATTTCTTCACTGATAAAATAGATAACATTAGAAATACAATAGCGAATGTAGATTCTACAGCGTCTAACACTTCAGTTTCATCCATCGCACCCAAAGATAAACTGCAGTGCTTTACAACCATAGGACAGGAAGAGCTAAATAAACTTATCACTGTATTTAAACCAACAACATGTTTATTAGATCATGTACCCACTAAATTACTGAAAGAGCTGTTACCTGTAGCCGAAGAACCGCTTCGTTATCTTTAGGTCACGTCCCAAAACCATTCAAGCTGGCGGTTATCAAGCCTCTTATTAAGAAACCAAAACTAGATCCTAGTGTACTGGCAAATTATAGGCCTATTTCAAATCTTCCATTTATGTCTAAAATTTTTGTTGTGTCTGCTCAATTGAGCTCCTTCTTGCAAAAAAATATCTGTATGAAGAATTTCCCACCATAGCAGAGAAACTGCACTTGTTAAAAATACACCTGCTTCTTGCGTCAGATCAAGGCTGCATCTCATTTCTAGTTTTACTTGATCTTAGTGCTGCGTTCGACACCATAGATCATGACATACTCATAGATCGATTACAAAACTATACAGGTATTCAAGGACAGGCTCTAAGATGGTTTAGATCCTACCTGTCCGATCGCTACCATTGTGTTTATTTAAATGGGGAGTCATCTCATTTATCACCAGTAAAATATGGAGTGCCACAAGGATCCGTCCTAGGTCCCCATCTATTTTCAATATACATGTTGCCCCTTGGTAATAATATTAAAAAAAAAAAAATTGGGATTAGTTTCCACTGTTATGCTGATGATACTCAGCTATATATCTCAACGAGACCAGATAAAACTTCTAAATTATCTAAACTGACAGAGTGTGTTAAAAATGTAAAAGATTGGATGACTAATAATTTTCTACTACAGATTGCAACTTGATGAATGTACTGTTACTTCCTCTACAGTTAAAAATCTGGGTGTTATATTAGACAGCAACTTGTCATTCATTCTGACGGCACCCATTCACTGCAGAGCATCCATTGATGAGACACTACATGAAGTGCTACATTTCTACAAATCTGATGAAGAAACAAACTTATCCTGATCTCGGATGGCCTTAGGTCGAGCACATTTTCACTGGACAGTTTTACACTTGCAATTGTTAAAACAACCCAGGATTTACAGTACCTGGGGATCAAAAAAAGATAGAGAAAGAAGTACGTTGTAAAATCAAATAGAACTACACTGTTTAGATAGCAAACAATTTTTGGAAAAACACTATTTTCTATGCCTACATACTTAACTGTAAAATGACTGAAAAAACTGATTTAAAAGACAAAAAGTGATTAGGTTGCAGATATAAAAAAAAAATGTGAACATCGTAAAAAAAAATCTAGTATATGTATCTTGTTTTAAAGACATTATTGACATTAATATTTATTAAACATTTATACTGGACAAAAAAAAATTCAAGAATGCTAATTGGTTAATTAATTATAAGAGTCAGTAGGTTTTGATACATTTGGGAAAACTATGGGTTAATTTTCTCATTTGCTATTCATGAGGTTAATGCACAATGTCACAAACACTCGACCTGTTTGAATCACTGCTTATGAAACACTTGTGCATTTAACGTGTGTTCGTCAACATTTCGACTGTTGATGCTTAATCATTTAGCACATGAATATTTAATGAGGCCAGCATTTATTCCTTTATGATTCTAGCACTGCATGAATCAACATACTGTGGATGCTATATTTCATTTGTACAGTCCATTCAGTAGGCTGTAAAGTCTTTATGTTTTAGGTCACGTCTAATTTATACGTGTTTTTGAACAATAGGAAGGTCCTTCGTCCTAAAGTCTGTGGGTTTTATAAATGGGTTTTGGGTTCAGTGTCTGAAATAAGGTTTGTGGTGAATACAAGCTCATGATATTTTCATGGTTTATTCTACAGCAAAATATATACCAGTTATACCTTTTTTTTTTCTTGTGTCTAAGTGGGACTACAGAAGTTGTGGGTGGATTTAAATATCATCAGGCCGAACAGATAAAATCAGCTACTAACTAGATGCTTTTACAGCCTTGTTGTGTTTATAATCACACTCTTGTTAACTATTCTAACTCGAACGTTCAACATAAATGAGCTGAAGCTTAATGGAGGTGAAGTTGAAGTCATGTGACCATTGTGTAGTTCTTAATTCATTTTAATTTCATTTAGATTTGACATTTCAACTTCAGAATTCATAAAGTGGTGTGCATTTGTGAAGAGTATGTAAGAAACATGTAAGAATCATAACAATAGTTACTTTTTTAAAGAACATTCTTTAATGTTACCATTAATGCACTTTTATGTGTTATGGTCTATACAAACACATAGTAAATCAGAAAGTAATTTTTAAACACTATTTTGATTGAGGCAGACCAGCACAAACTGAATATTGTATATCACAAGGATTTCTGAAATAAATAACAAAACACCTGAATAATATATTCAGAATAAAAAACTAAAGTGGCTTCTGCATCATAAAAGCTGTTGTGTTGAGCCCTTAAAAATGTTCCTTTCACAGCTTCAGTATGAAAACTATCAACAATGGACAACATAACCCAGAACATTTTGAAATAAATAAATGAAAGCAATCTGAATTATTCAGAATCAATTTCGAGAAACATACATACCATACATACATATATATGCGGTTTAAAAAAATCTATGTTATCATGCTAAGGAGCTGACTGAAAGCCAGCGACTCCACAGTAGAGACACGCTCCGAACTCCCAAACTGACACAAATGATTCGCGAACTCAGTTTAAACTCACGAACCGATTCAAATGATTCGCGAACTTCGCGATCCCGCTCCGAACTCCCGAACTGATTCAAATGATTTGCGATCCCCAAACTGACTCAAATGATTCGCGATCCCGCTCCGAAATACCAAACTGACTCAAATGATTCGCGATCCCGCTCCGAAATACCAAACTTACTCAAATGATTCGCGATCCCGCTTCGAACTCCCGAACTGACTCAAATGATTCGCGATCCCGCTCCGAACTCCCGAACTGACTCAAATGATTCGCGATCCCCG
Organism: Carassius gibelio; assembly: GCF_023724105.1. NCBI lineage: Eukaryota > Metazoa > Chordata > Actinopteri > Cypriniformes > Cyprinidae > Carassius > Carassius gibelio. The sequence goes on from NC_068383.1 coordinate 1,810,881, forward strand.
AACTGACTCAAATGATTCGCGATCCCGCTCCGAACTCCCGAACTGACTCAAATGATTCGCTATCCCCGAACTGAATCAAATGATTCGCGAACCCGCTACGAACTCCTGAACTTATTCAAATGATTCGCGATCCCCAAACTGATTCAAATGATTCGCGATCCCGCTCCGAACACACGAGAACTCTTTGGCCACAGCTGCTGTGCTTCAGAAGCTCTTGCAGCAGCTCAACACTGGTTTTCTCTGAGGAGGTCGGACCACATCAGATTGTGGTTAATCTTGCAGATCATGACTTATATCTACTCTTCCTCTCCCTGCAGTTTGGTAATATAAAGATTCCTCCTCTGAACTCCCACCTCTTCTGTGGGTTTTATTGTTCTGGGTCTGAATTTTGGGCTCCTGGGGTCTCAAAAAAGAAACATTTTCAATCTCTAAGGTGAACATTATGACAACACCAGTGTTGTGCTAGTTACTAAGAAATATGCAATACTGTTAAATGTAACTTTTTAGTTACTTTTTTAAAGAACTTTCTTTAATGTTCCCATTAATGCGCTTTTATGCGTTATGGTCTATACAAACACAGTAAAACAGAAAGTAATTTTTAAACACTATTTTGATTGAGTCAGACCAGCACAAACTGAATATTGTACATCACCCTTGTCAAAAAATGCTAAATGATTCCAATAAGAAAACTGTACAGGATTCTAATTGGATTTTCTATCATATTTTGGAACCGTTCCTACAGGATTCTGATAGGAATAGTCTTGTAGGACAAGACATAAATATCCTGTAGGATCATTCCTATAGGATTTTAATGGGATCCAGTTGGCTGACTGTTTATATGGGATTTTTTTTTTATTCTAAAGGTACACTTTCACATTGTATTTGTTTTATGAACAAATAGTACTTGCAGTTTGCCTAAACTCACCCTGATGTAGACATTGTTCATTGTACGTTGCACGACCTTCAGTAACATTGTAAAAAACATAAGAGGTGATTTGTGCAGCAATACAACATTAGTGCAAAAATTTCTAAGGGACTGATAATTGATTGATCACACACACACACACACACACACACACACACAATATGTAGCACTTGTGCTTCCAATGTAAATATACACTAAACCAGTTCTAGACCCAAAGGGAGGAAAATATCTAGAGTAAGGAGGAACATTTAAAGTGTATACAGGAGACCAGAAGTTGAATATAAAAATAACACTTTACTGTAACAATAATAATAATAATAGCAAATACAATCACATCACAACACAGAACAATAAAACATCAAACAATATGTAGAATATGATATTGTAACTATTGTAACTGTAATGTAAAAACAGAGAAAAAAAAACTGGAAAATATTGTATCAACTATATTCCAAAGCAATCACTAATGCTCTGTCAAATGAACACATGCACGATTACTTCCTGGTTTTAGATAAGCCAGCTCAGTCATTAGGATTTCTGAAATAAATAACAAAACACCTGAATAATATATTCAGAATCAAAAACTAAAGTGGCTTCTGCATCATAAAAGCTGTTGTGTTGAGCCCTTAAAAATGTTCCTTTCACAGCTTAAGTATGAAAACTATCAACAATGGCCCACAGTGCGTCTTCGTGTTTACAGTGGTTGGCATCCACCAATCCTACAATGCATCGCTGCTGCAAACAGGTTACGCTGCACTTCAGTCACAATTCATTAATTAAAAAAAAGTAACGGACAATGCACCATATAGTAACGGTAACGGAGTTTATTTATTTAAAAAGTAATGCATTACAGTATTAGTTACTGTCAAATGGAACTGCGTTACTAATAACTCGTTACTGCCCAACACTGCCCTCAACAGACCTGAGTGATTTCACTGGTGAAACGAACGTGAATTCTAATGAATGAGTTCTAAATTCATTTTAATTTTAGTTAAAGTTTTAGCAATTGTGTTGTGTTTTTTGACATTTTAATTAGCTTCTGCTTTTTTTTTTATATGTCTACACACATTTAATACTTTTAGTTTTTGTTATTTTAGTAATAAACAATAAAAGAAAAGTTGCAGTGGCAACATTTTATATATATATTTATATATTAGTTAATATTTATGGTAATGAAAAATGTTTTATTGTTTTTGTTTTTAGCTAAGGTTTTAGCCATTTTTTTGTGTTTTATTTTATTAGCTTTTGCTTTTTAAAGTTAATACTTCAACTTTAAAAAAAAAAAATGGAAAATGTTGCATTGGCAACTTTTTCATATATTTCTTCAAGGTTTTAGCCATTTGTTGTGGGTTTTGCTTTTAAAAATGTCTACGTATAGTTTTTACAAAGTTTTAGTTTTTGTTAGTTGAGAAAATGAGAAATGATGCATTAGAATCTATCTTTTTTTCTATATTTTAGTAATAAAAACATTTTGTGCATGCACGTGTGTGTGGCTTTGTGCAACGGATTGAATGCTTTCGCAGGTGAAATGCACAGGAATGCTAACAGATTATGGAAAGGACATCATCTTTGGCATTTGAGCGTCTCAAGTGCACTTACTTGTATGTAATGTCTGATTTGGAGAGGCACGGGCCGGCCGGCGCTCATGCTCTCAGTAAACCAGCTGATGTGCAGCACATGTTTGTCATGCATCTCTCTGAATCCCTGCTCCTCGAGCCAGCTCCAGAGATCCTGCGCTGCATTTCCCTCCGACACGACGTGTGTCACGTCAGCACTGCGAACCACACACACACACACAGCAGAAACACACACTCCATCAGAAGCCAATAATGGATCCCAGATCGTGTGGCACATAAGTAGCCTAGCTGTTTTCGAGCACCGTAATCCAATTTCACATCTACTCTACGACTGATTGATTCTCTCACACACACCCACGTGCGGTTTTAATTTCTCTAGCGGTTCTCGTGATCGGATTATACTGTATGAAATCAAATCAGGTGGACTCTCACACATTAGGATATGAATGTGATGTGTGTGATGATCAGAAGCACATCCATAACACACACACACACACACACACACACAGTCCTGAGCCTTCAGCACTTTGAGCAGGCGGCTAAACGAAATTACCCATCATGCACCTCTCTCAATCAGACATGTGGAGGTACAATAGCAGAACGGACAGGTGCCGCTGCGGATGTCTAAAATTAGCTTGAGATGTAGAGCGTTTAAGGGGAAATCGACTGCTAATTTAACTCACTTCTGTCTGTCCTCAGAGGGGATATCTATTCAACTTTAATCTTTCGAAATGTAAATCTGATTTATTTTGATTCAATAACAAAAAACTAAATCTTATTTGGTCTGACTTTTTTAGTTTTATTAAACAGGCCTACTATTAGAGTATTTATTAATATTTAGAATTAGCTTTTTATTTTTATACTTTGAGCTTTTATTTGAATTTTAGTTTGTTTCATTCATTTTGTTATGCATTTTATTTCTGTTTAGCTTTATCTTTTCAGTTTTATTCATTTTAGTATTTTATCTAATATTTATATTTTCAGCTTTACTTTAATTATCAAAAAAATTGTTATTAACATTTTATAGTTTATATTTATATATATATTATGGCTTGTTTATATTTCTGTTTAGCGTTATATTTTTTTGTAAAACAGAAAATAATTGTAATTTCAGTGCTTCAGCTTCAACTTATTAGTTTTTTTTAAGTTTAAGTATTTTATCTAATATTTCTTTATTTCTTTATTTAAATTTACAAAAACATATTATTATTAATACTACGATTTAACTTACTTCTTTTTTACTTCAGTTTTAGTTTAGTAATTCTTTTGTACCTAAACTTACATCTGATGGCTGCCAAAGCAACATTTATAATTTTCAGTCTAACGTTTTTCTGTTTAATTTATTTTTATTTTCTGTTTTAGTCATTTTTTTTATCAAGGAACCATTTCTAATTTTCAGTTTCAATTTCATTTATTTATTTTTTTTATTAATAAAACAATTTTTTTTTACTACTTACTTATTTCTATTTAGTTTTAATTCATTTTTATTTCAGTTTTATTAATTTTGGCACTTAAAAATTTTAAGTTAGATACTTAGTTCTTATTTTCTTAAGTTTTTCGTCTAATTAAATTTTTTATTTCAGCTTTATTTCAATCAACAAAAAACGTTATTTTAGTAAATTATTTTATTTAGTTGCCGAGGAAACATTTATAATTTTCAATTGAAGTTTTTCATCTAAATTTATATTTAATTTTAGCTTTATTTCAACAAATAATTTTTTTTTATATAATAACACACTGGTTTGCCTAAAAACGACAGATTAGCAGAACCACAAAAACAAATCCAACTTGTTTAATAATTTTTAAATTTCTAAAGAAAATATTATTGGCGTTTGTCATTTCAAAACCCATTGACTAAATGATAAGGTGTTTGCCAGAGCATTGCTATGCGAATGATTTGCACCCAAACTCAAACGAGCCTCTGAAATTCATGCACCAGAGTATTTAAACTGCATGCACATTTGTCCTATTTTTCAAGATAAAAATATTTGCAATTAGAGACACTGATGCAAACTCCCACAAGATCAAATGATCTGAATTTTATAGCTCTCTACTTTCACTGCATGACTATTTTTATTCCTCCGAAAGGAATTTAATCAAAAGCATCCGAGCTGATGCTGAGCAATGAACGAGAAACCTGTGAGCAACAACATTTTCCTCTTGCACCAAACTCAACTGGAAGCTAAACACCTTTGATTGATTCCAACTGCTTCAATATAGCATAAGACTTGCATTATGAACGTCATAACATCTAATCTCCAGCCCTTCCTGTGCAGCGTCTCTATCACGACTTGCATGCGTGTTCAGCATAATACCCGGGGATTTATTATAGGGCATTGTATTATCAGACTCGTACTGACATCAAATCCTCACTGGCTTATAAAATGTCATTTTTCAGCTCATCATGACAGGTTTCCTGTGGTTGGCTGCAGCCGTAGGCCGTTCGAGCTCAAGCTGTATTTCTGGGAATGGTGCCATCTCTCAGCTGGGTACGGCACGCTACACTACGCCAAACTGCTGGCTGCTGTTATACCCATCTACCCAAAACAACTCCCACTGGTGCTTCTCCACCTGCACAAACTGGCACCAACAACCCAGGATCGCTTCTGACCAAGCAGCCATGAAGAGAAGAATAACAGACCACACTACACACTTCAAAACAACTATGTCTGTGCTTGTAAAGTTCGTTTTTTTCTTGAAGCGACTGATTAATTCTGTTAATCAAGGTTTTAATAGCCGGTTTCTGTGCTGTTATTATTACTATGCCATTTTCCATGCAACCTTCTCTCTAGAAACGCATCGAGAATCCAGCCGCCCCAGTGATTATCACTGTGATTTGCATAAAATTGTATGCAAATTAAAACATGTAATCACACAGTGAAAAGTAGAGTTTTTAATTGTTTGTCAAAGAGATGTACGTTAATCGCCGTCTCTAAATAGGGAAAATCTCTCTGTTGGGATCTGAATGACTTTGAGTGGGATTTAAAGGACTGTTTTCAGACTTGGTTCATGATTCATCGGTTTTATATACATTTACCAGTGGCGTTTGTTAAAATACAACGTTTTTTAAAGCCAAAGCAACTATTAAAGTGTTTCGAAGAGAACTGGCAATTCACTAAAAACAAATATCTATATAATAAAATGTTTTGTTGAGATATTCCGACAGTGCTGTTCAAATTCCTTAAAATGCTTGTGTGAAAGATTTACTTCTTAAAGGGACAGTTCACCCTAAAACTTATTAAAATGTACCGTTTTCATCCAAGTTCTTCAGTAGAACAGTAATGAATTTTTTATTATTATTATTTGCTGAAACTGTGCGTTTCATAACACGTAAGTCTACATGTTTATAAGAATTAAAAAAAATATATATAGGCTTACTTCTAGCTCCTGATGATATATCGAGGTCTTATGAAGCGAAACAATTGGCCTGTGCAAGAAACTGAACATTTATATAATTATTAGCTTAAATGTAATTCATGCCTCATGCAAACTGTCCAGAGTAGTATGATATTAAAGCTTATTAAGGCATATATCGAGCAACAAGATATGAGTAACAAAACCAACCCAATTGAAAGCCTTTGAGCTGTGTTTCTGATCAATGTGCGTTATAATGACTATAAAATATGTATCTTTATGTTTGGAAATAACATATTTTGAGTTTTGGGATTTGGTGATTGTGCTACTCTGGGCTGTTTTTGAAAAAAATGTAAAAACACAATCAACAAAACCAACAAATAAATTAAAACAAAAAACAAAAAAGTGTAAGTGTAAACAAAGCATGTGTAAACAAACAATAAACAAACAAATAAAGAAACTAGTCCGCCCAAAAGGCCTTTCCCATTTCTTTGGACCAAACTTGAATAAACATAAATAATGTTTATTGCACAGACTGATTGTTTCGCTTCATAAGATCTCAATATATCGTCTGGAGTATTCATTTAGTTTATTAATATTCTCAAAAACCTGCTGCTGACTTTAATTTTATGAATCACCGAGGACCTCGGTTTCAGCAACAAATCTTCTTTACAGTTCTACTGAAGAAAAGTAGTCCTCTACATCCTGGCACTGAGGGTGAATAAATGAACAGCACATTTTTATTACGGGGTGAACTATCTCTTTAACCTGGTTGTAATAATGCTAGCCTCCTGGAAATTAGGTCATGGTGTCTCGTTGTTTTCTGTCACGTACCTGAGAGCGTCGTCTACGCGGAAGCCCTTAGATCTGGCGAGATTAGAGAGGAAATTCCTCCTGCTTTTCCCCATCTTCCTCTCCACCAGGAACAGAGTCACATCCCTGAACTTGACCTCCTCGTGACCCCGAGCGAAGGCTACTTCAGGCCGCTGACGCTTTCGAGTAATAGCTGTCGGAAACATCTCTGAACCTAGGCCTGGGGCTTCTGTCGCCTGTTCTTTAAAGTTGCACGGGGTGATGCCGTTGACTCTTATTTTTCTTTGGAAGACAAAACTGGCAGTTGGTGTGGTGTGTTTGTTTATGGTTTTGGTAAAGAGTTAGAAGAGTCTTACAACAGGTGCTTTTGATTCGGCATTCGCTAAGATATGATAGGGCAAAACTACCACTAACAGATGGATGCAGAACACTGGGTCACCAGGAGAAAAAAGGAAAATAATAAATAAAAAAAAATGCATAAATATGTTTTCATAAATTCACTGGTCACTCAGTCATTATACGGCATTGCATTATGTTTTTAGTTTGGACCTGAATAAAAAATGTTCCTCTGTTTTCTCACTATATATTACTTTGGGAGCCAAAAAAGAATGAAAAACATAAACACAAGGGTGCATGGCCTAAATAAAAAGACGCAAACTGATGCAAACATTGCAAATCCACTTGAAATAGGACTTTAAACCAAGCA